>NW_007727506.1:245464-333726 GCF_000696425.1 Galeopterus variegatus
TTTTTTTTTTTTTTTTTTTTTTTTTTTTTTTTTTTTTTGGCAGCTGGCTGATATGGGGATCTGAACCCATGACCTTGGTGTTAAGGCTGCACTCTAACCAACTGAGCTAATTGACCAGCCCCAATTTCTAGTTTTTAATACACTGTGGTCTGAAAAGATATTTGAAATTATTTCAGTTTTTTTTTTAGTTTGTTGAGACTTCTTTTGTGTTCTGTATATATCTCCCAAGTCCAATTTGCCTACAATATAGATTAAATCCTGTGTTTTTCTGTTAATTTGTTGTCTGGATGATCTGTGTAATGCTGAGAGAGGCATGTTCAGTTTTCCAACTATTATTGTACTGTGGTTTATCTCCTTCTTTAGGTCTAATAGTGTTTGCTGTATATATCTGTTTTCAAGAGACTCATCTTGATAAATTTTTGGACACATACAAACTACTAAGACTGTACCAGGTGCTCCAGTGTTGGGTGCATATATATTTATGATTACTATGTCTTCTTGCTGGATAGATCCCTTTGTCATTATGTAATGACCTTCTTTGTATGTTTTTAAAATTTTTAGTTTAAAGTCTATTTTATCCCATATTAGGATAGCTACTCCTACTTGTTTTTGGTTTCCATCTGCATGGTATATCTTTTTGCATCCATTCACTATTAGTCTGTGTGTGTCTTTACAGGTGAGATGAATCTCTTGAAGACAGCATATAGTTGCTGTGTTCAAGAGTCTACCTTTTTAATCTAATCAGCCAATCTGTCTTTTGAGTGGGTAATGTAATTCATTTACATCTAGGGTTATTATTGAAAGGTATTGTCTTTCTCCTGGCATTTTATCTATTTTCATTTGGATGCTTTAAATATCTTTTGTTCTGTTCTTCCCCTTTTGTTTGTCTTCAGTGTTTGCTGGGTTTTTTGAGGTAATAAGGTATAGTTTCTTTCTCTTTTCCATTTTTTGTTCTACTAGTGGGTTTTGTTCTTTCTTAAGGTATTGTCTTTCTCCTGGCATTTTATCTATTTTCATTTGGATGCTTTAAATATCTTTTGTCCTGTTCTTCCCCTTTTGTTTGTCTTCAGTGTTTGTTGGGTTTTTTGAGGTAATAAGGTATAGTTTCTTTCTCTTTTCCATTTTTTGTTCTACTAGTGGGTTTTGTTCTTTCTTGTATATCCATGGTGAGGATTATCAATTTTTTGGATTCCAAATGCAGGATTACCTTGAGAATTTCTTGTAAGGCTGGTTGTGTGGTGGTGAATGCCTATATATTTTGTTTGTTTGGGAAATACACTATTTCTCCCTCATTTCTGAAAGATAACCCTATTGGGTATAGTATTTTTGGCTGGCAGTTTATTTCTTTTAGTATTTGGAATACATCATGTCATTCTTTTCTGAGCTATAGAGTTTCTTTTGAGAAGTCTGCTAATAGTCTTTTGGGGGCACCATTATATTGGGCTAGATGCTTTTCTCTTGCTGTTTTTAGGATTCTCTCTTTGTTTCCGAGCTTTGCCAGTTTGACCATAATGTGTCTTGAAGAGAACCTTTTTGAATTGAATCTGTTTTGGATCTTTGAGCCTCCTGGATCTGAAGTCCATGTCTTTCCCTATACTTGGGATATTCTCTGCTATTATTTTATTGAATTTGTTTTTAATGCCATTCTAGAAGTAGGACTGGGCAAATACTTTATGAATATGATGCCAATAGCATGGAGAAAAAAGAAAAAAATGGGATTATATCAAACCAATGAGCTTCTGCACAGCAAAAGAAACAACAGAGTGAGAAATCAACCTACAGAATGGGTAGGCTAGGCATTCTATTTAAACTATGCATTTGAAAAGAGATTAATATCCAGTGCATACAAGGAACTTAACATTTTTTAAAAAAAAGGCATTTCTCAAAGGAAGATATACAAATGGCCAACAAAGACATGAAAAAATGCTCTACATCATTCAGCATCAGGAAATGGCAAATCAAAACCATGTTGAGATATCATCTCACTCCAGTTAGACTGGCTGTTATCAAAAAGAGCATAAGAAATGCTGACAGAGATGTGGTGAAAGGAGAACCCTCCTACACTTCTTCTTGGACTGTAAATTGGTGCAGCCATTGTGGAAAAGAGAACAGAGGTTCCTTAAACAGCTATAGGTAGAAGTGCCATATGATCCAGCAATCCCCCTGTTGAGTATAGACCCAAAGGGATGGAAATCATCATGTCAAAGGTATACCTGCATTACCATGTTTAATGCAACTCCATTTACAATAGCCTAAAGTTTGAACCTACCTAAATGTCCATTGACAGAGGATCAGATAAGGAAAATGCTGTATGTACACATAATGAAATACTACTCTGCCATAAAATAGAATAAAAGTCTGCCATTCACAGTAGCATGAATGAACTTAGAGAAAATTATGTTAAATGAATTAAGCCAGCCACAGAAAGGGAAATACTGCATGTCTTCACTCATAAGTGGGAGCTAAAATATTAAACAAATAAACAAAAAAGAAATTGAGATAATAACAATCACAATAACTCATTGAACTTTCAAAAGTAGAGTGTAGAACTAGGGCCACCAGAGATAGAAAAGGGGGAGGGGGAAGGAGGGTCAGTGAGAAATTGGTAAAGGACCACAAAAAAATGATTACATTAAATATATACTGATTTGAACACCATATATTACACACAGGTATTGATATTCCATGCTGTACTTCACGAATATGTACAATGAATTATGTTTCAATTAAAAAGTAAAAATAAAGTTAAAAAATAAAAAATAAAATGACCATATGATCCATCAGTATATGCCCCCCAAAATTGAAAGCATAGTCTTGAAGAGATATTTGTATTACAGATTCATAAAACATTATTCACAATTGCTAAAATGTGGAAGCAACCCAAGTGTCCATCAACAGATGAATGGATAAGCAAAATGTGATATGTACATACAATGGAATATTATTCAGCATTAAAGAGGAAGGAAATTCAGACACATGTTCAACATGGATGAGACTTGAGGACATTATTCTAAATTAAGTAAGCCAACCACAAAAAAGACAAACGCTGTATGATTCCACTTAAATGAGGTACTTAGTGTAGTCAAAACCATAGAGGCAGAAAGTAGAATGATTGTTGCCTGTAGCTGGGTGGAGGAGGAAAAGAGGAGTTAATATTTAATGGGTACAAAGTTTCTGTTTTATAAGATGAAAAGAGTAATGGAGATGGATGGTGGTGATGATTGGACAACATGATGAATTTATTTAAAACCATTGAACTGAAACACTTAAAAAGTCAAGATGGTAAATTTTGTGCTATGTGTATTTTACCATTATAAAAAAATTGGGAAAAATAAAATAAATAAATAAAATAAAATTTTGAATACTATTTCAGACCTACTGAAACAGAATCTGCATTTCAAATTCAAGTGATTATTAGGCAGCGTAAAGTTGGAAGATCATGGCCCTAAATTATTAGCTAGGTTGTTTTGTTCTATGCTGCCATGTCACTCTGTGCTGTTATCCACTTTTCGAGGAGATTCTAACTTTTACAAGAGCAAGGGTCACATCTGTTTTTGTCACTAGCAATGCTTAGTGCTTAGCATAGTAACATGTATGAATACACAATAATTTTTTGTGGAATTAATGTATGGCTAAATGAGTTGCAAAGGAATAGTCTAGTTTGAGATTTAAGAAACAATTTTTCTGGTATTTTATTATTCATGAAAGAAAAAGTCATGTCTAAATAAAGAGATGCATATTTCAGATAAATTTGACTAAATTTAATCTATCTGTGTCACATTTTTAAGTTTTTGAATACTGTATTTATGTGTACTTGTTTTTTTTTTTTTTTTTCCTTCGTGAAATATCTGGAACTCAAAATAAAATCAAAATTAAAATTGTGAAAAGATTACATTTATGTGCATATGTTGGTAAAATAATGCCAGTTCATTATGTTTTGGGTTAGTCTTTTCTGTGATTTTTAATTTAAGGTGCAATTTACTTTTGAACTGCTATAATCATATTTTGAGAAGTCATATCTTTCTCTGTATGCCTCATCTCAATCACTCATGTTTAAATTCCTGAAAAACAGAGTCCAGCTTTATTAATCTTTCACCCTTGTTGCTTCCAGTTCTCTTACCCTAATCTTAACCTTCATTACCTTTTCATGGACTATTAGAATCACTTACCTACTCTCTCTGTATAGATCTTGTCACCTTGCTCCTGAAATCAGAGTAAGTTTTCTAAAAGCCATTGGATCACCCTCTGTTCCTGCAAAATATTTTCAATAGATTCCCAGTATACACAGAATACAATACACACATCTTATTCTTTAGAGATATTCACCATTGGAAATATTATTGAAATATTCACATCAGACTGTTAACATCAATTTTCTTACATGAAAATGAATAAAGTAAATGGTGAATGCCAAGATAGTAGTGTTTTCTTTCAACTGTTTTACTTGTTACCAGGGCATTGCATTACTTTGTAATAAAATTATTTAAAAAAAATAAATTTGTTAGACCTGTTGACAATTCTATCAGTTATCTATTGCCACAATCATGCTGCTAACAGCCACCAAATTTCACTAAAAATATAAAAATAATTTTTTACTGAGCTCATGAGTCTTCAGTTCAGCGAATGAGGTAGTCTAGGGAGGTCTTCTTGTCATGGCTGGGCTCACTCACAAGTTTGATGTCAGCTGTGGATTGTATAATTTAGGATGGTCTCAGTTGAAATGACAAAATGGCCCAACTCTGCTCATATCCTATATTTCAGCTGATTAGTACAAGTTAGTCTGCTCACACAATAAAGCGTGATGTATAAGAGTGCAAGCAGAAGCAGGCAGGAGCTTTTCCTTACGTCGGCTTATTCACACTTGCTAATGTCCCATTGGCCCATAAAATCAAATCCCAGAGTCAAGGAATGGGGCTGAATGTCCCACCCAGAGTTTCAAAGTTACATGGCACAGGGAGTGGATATAGGAAAGGGAGATGAATTGAAGGCAATCACCTTTCAAGAAATATTCAATTAGGTTGTACATTCTCACTCCTCTATTTTATTTATCCACCTGACAAATATTTATTCATTCTTTAGTGCTAGATGCCGTGGGTTCAGCCATGGTTACGATAATATCCATGTCGTTACTTTCTAGTGAAGGAAAGAGACTGTAAATAAGTAAAAAAAGATAAATTTTAGGGAGTTATATGAGCAATTAACCTGGGTAAGGGGATAACAAAGGGTGGAATAAGGAGGTGGTCAGGGCAAGATTTCAGGGAGAATGAAATATGAAGACACTCTAAAGTAAAGGAGTAAATAGAATGTGCAAAGACTCAGGGCCAGTGTCTTCCAGTTAGAGGGAGGAATGTGTGTGATAGTATTTTCTACACTCAGCAAGTCAGTCTGCCTGTAGTGCAGCAAGTGGGGAAGGCAGTGGGAGGAGAGGAGGCCCGAGGGCTCTGTTGAGATCACATCATTTTTGCACTAATGCCTTGGCTGAGGAGTATGGACTTATATGTTGTGTGTTAAGAAGTCATTTGAACACTGAGAGTAAGGCAAATTCATCATGTAATTTACAGTCTTATAAGGTAACTTTAAGGGTGCATAGAATTCATTTCTCTCCAGATATAAAAAGATATGTATTTATCTTCATTTTACATATGAGGAAACTGAGGCAAAAATGTTAATTTCTTTTACAAAACACTTCTCACGGTCTATTTTGAATTAGTAATTAATGTGGTGATGTTGAAATTACGTTTTAAAATAAGTAACTAAGTATATTTCATGATCATAAGGAATGTTATTATTAGAGGAGACAGAGGAAAGGTAAAATTTTTACAGTAATATATAGGGCAATGTACCTGGGAATCAAAACTCATGAGTCGAGCCATTTAATCAAACTGCACTGAATAAAAAGAATTCACTATGTATAATGGTGCTGTTGACAGACATAAAAGATATTTTCATGATTTTTCTAAGTGGACAGGTTCACTTGGCAGAAATATAAGCTAGGTGTCCTCAAATGTGGTTACAAAGATTCAGTGATTTGACAGTGAAGTAAAAGGAAACATAAATTCTTTTAAAAGACTTGCAAACCAGAAAATATTTTAAATAGTCCAACTTCAACTGTTAATAAACAGGTGGAGAAATAGGCAGCAAATAATAAATTACCAATTTAATTAAGAAAAAAAGGGTGGCCATAGAACATTCTACCTCTTATGAAAGATTATGAAATTTCGGGCTAGATTGAATCCTGATAAATAATATGATAACTTTTCCTAGTTTATGAAGGAATTGAAACAGTCCAGATTAATTAACAAAATGAAGTCTCTTCAGTTAGCACTAGTGAATTCTGACTCTATGCCAATCTTTGCATTAGGGGAAAAAAAACACAGATGTTGTAGTAAATTTACAACCTTGCATAGACATTGTACAATAAATTCTTTTACTGGTATTCAGAATTATGATGCTTAAGTCTGACACTACATAACTAAGGCCTTAATATTGTAGCTCCATTCTGACACTTTGAAAGACACTGTATATTTACTTCTTAATAAACGGTGGATTCTGTAAAACCCCATCACTCCTTATTATACTTAATCTACAGGGTTGGAACATGTTCTGCACAATGCTGCAAATTAGAAACTCTTTTCAAAACTTCATTTCATTCAAATAAACATCTTCTGATTTTTCTGCCATCTTTATAGACCTACCTGTTGTGCTAAACCTAGTTGTTAAAAAGAAAAAAGCATCTTGTTTCTCAGTGTTCTGTGAATTCAGACTAGATTCAGCTCCACAGTCTTTCTGGTGGTCTCACGTGAAGTGTCTCAGGCTGTGGCAATTAGTTGTTGGTAGAGCCAGCAGAGACCAGAACAGTGAAAATGCAGGTCAACTGGTTAAAACATTTTTGAGAATTTCATGACAGCAACAGCAGAGCATTAAACCGAATGCAGGACCCATGTAGTGCAAGACCCTTGTAAGCAGAAGGCCCTGTATGACTGCACAGGTCAAATGCCCATGAAGCAGGCCCTGGATGATGACAAGAGTGGGAGTCATCTTTATGATTGACTGTGATGATGAGACGGCTGGACCTCACTCATGCCTTCTACATGGAGTCACAGGGCTACTCTTCTTCACATGGCCTCTACTCATGGTCTTTCTATGTGGTCTCTCCAGCAAAATAAAAGGACTTCTTAGATGGTAGCTCAGGGCTTTCAATGACAAACATTCAAAGGGAGAGAAAGGAAAAGTACACAGTTTCTTGAAAGCTAGTGACAGAACTGTCATCATCACTGTGTTCAGTTGGCTAATGCATTCACAAGACAACCTAGATTTACTTCCAGGGCATGCACAATGGAAGGCATGGTCCATTGGGGGTCATACGTAGAACAGCTAACAGTACTCATTCGCTAAATCAGGAATTACTCCCTGATTTGTTTCAGGCCCGCGTGCAAACATTACTTTCCCTGAAAGGTAGTCCTTGGCAACCCTAACAAAAATGGTGTCCCCAACCCCCTTATGTTTACTTGATTATCTACCTGTCCTACTAGAATATTTTCTCCATGAGAATAAGAGATTTGTCTTATCCACTACTGATATCCAGTACCTAGAAGAGTGCTTGACATAAAATAGTAATTAATATTTGTTAATGAATCAATTAGTAAACACTACATACCACTGTATATACATGTGTATCTGTCTACTATTAATTTGTTAATGTATCAATCTCTCTCCCATTTGGAAAATAGTTGGCAAAATAATTTTGTTTTTATTACAGTGGTGGTGCTGGTCTAGAGGGCAAGAGTATATTCAGGGAAATTTTTCAGTTTGATGGCTAGAGCTGATTTGCATACCAGATAGGCCTATGGTTTACATTCTGAGTAGCTGTATCAGTCATGTATTGTAAAGATGACTTTCTGATTCTGTTTATTATCATCCACATAAACAAGATGCTTCTTGCTGTTACATAGCAAATCCTCCCATTATATGCTGAAAGAAACTGGTTTCTCTGTGTATTTCTTTGTAGTTGTCACAAGGTGGACTCTAACTGAAGAAAAGACATCAACAGACAGGGTTAAAGGAAAGAGGTGTCCTTGATGCTTTGATGAAGAGAAGAGAGTTAAATACATTTTAACTGCATAAAAATGACTATTCAAATAGTTTATATTGGGCCGAGCCCGTGGCGCACTCGGGAGAGTGCGGCGCTGGGAGCGCAGCAGCCCTCCTGCTGTGGGTTCGGATCCTATATAGGGATGACCGGTGCACTCACAGCACTGACTGGCTGAGCGCGGTGCGGCCGGTCTCAAAAAGGACAAAAAAACCCCCCAAAAAACAAATAGTGTATATATGTGTGTGTGTGTCTGTGTGTATGTTTGCAGTATACACATATGTGTGTGTGTATGTGTATATGCTCTTGTAATTTTCCTGTTCTTCAGGCCAGTGGTGTAAAGGGCCCATCAATAAGCAAGTTTATTTATACAAGACATTAGAAAATCAAGATAGGGCAGAAAAGAGCATTATGTTGTCTATCTTACAGGAAAAATAAATAAGTAGAAAAATTATAAAAGAAAGGCAAAGAGCTCACAAACGTACATGTTTACCCAGTCAGCATATATGCATCTATCCTAAAATTATCTACAGACATGACTGTGTCCCTGGACCCAGCGTTACTCATGAACGTAAATTTCCTAAGAGTCAAAATTTAATTGACTTGCTACATTTGGCTCTTTATATTTATTTATTTGCTCAGTCTAATTTTTAGGATAATATTTGACTAAATAAGCAAGATATTGTTTTCAGTCGGCCTATACAAGTATCTATATTATCACTGAACAGAAGTAGATTAGCTTATCATACTGCCGATTCTGAAATAAATTGGTATATAAAAAAAACTTAAGCATAAATGTCTCCTCAAGGATAAAAGCAAGGGATAATATACTGTTTATTATATCTTAAATAAATTTTACATCCAAATATATAAGATTTCCCACTTTCTGATAGCTCTCAATCAAAAGCAAAATGACTATTCTTTGAACCCTCCCCCAAATAATCTGATAGAAGCCCAAATCTTGTAACAAGATTATATGCACATACATACACACACATATGAATACCTACACGTATGTACACATTTGTATATGTTAGAGATAATTTATTGTAATTCATCATTTCACATTAAAAGTATTATCCTTAATAATGTTCCCTGGATTGAGATTAAGATTTAATTATAATATTGATCATTATATTTCTATAGAATTAAAAAATGTTGCACATATCTAATATTTATGTCATTTTATGAAAGTTCTTGTTAATTGTCTTTCTCATAATATTTTTTTAAAGCTCTATGTTCTATAATAATGAATAATGAGAGGGCAGGAATAGGCTCAATACTATAGTCTTATTGACCAAAGTTTAAGGAAGATGTGTTTCAAGTTTATTTAAAAACTTTAAACTATTAAATGCTAATGAAAAAACATTGAGATATGCAGAGGTATTTTTAAGGCAAGAAAAAGAACAGACAAAAGCAACACTTGCTGCAATACAAATTTGATACTTAAAATAATCGAGAAACCCAAAATTTAAGACTGACTTGTTTCGTGACGATTTTTAAGGTTGATGTATCAGATTATCCAATATTTCCATCATTCTGTCTTCCCCTATTTCTTAGCTTTGTTCTTTCAGATAAATTTTTATGAGGCCCTAACTTTGATATTGATCATTTTTACTTTCCCCTTTTGAGTTTTATTTAGTAAACACTTATAAAAATAGGTACATAAACATATATTCACTCAGCACACACTCTTCACTAATGAACTCAGCAAACATTTATTGAATATTTCTAATTGTCCAAAACCCAACTTGATAATTGATTTCTTAGTTATAGAATCAATGAAATCAATATCAAGTGAAAAATTAAGCCATACGAAAATTATATAATAAGATAGCATGTTCAAATACTACTACTACATGATACAACCAATCCTACTAAGTCGGAATTTTTAAGCAACTAGTTACATGCTGTTATTATTTAGGAACTTATCAAAAAGTGTCTGGATACAAACACATTTTTTCAAAATGAGTTATTTAGTTAATTTTAAAAAGACCTTAAAATGTGTCTTGTATTAAAAAGTTTTTAACTAAAAATAAATGTGCACACATGTCATCTCATGGCAAATCCCGCAATATTAAGTGGTTGTGAGGGCAGCAGAATAGATTTTCCTTCCATGAGATTTTTCCAGTTACAATATCAGAAACCTCTGGGTGATCAAGAGACATCCTTATGAAAATTCACCTACCAATTCACTAGCTTCAATAAATTATCGTGTATTTTTTTTCTGATATGAAAATATGTTATCATGGGTAAATGAATTTCAGATACTGTTACCTTTATAGAAATTACAGACATTTTTATCATGACACTCCAAGGCAGTATTTATCTATTCATATTCATCTTTGGTTCTAAAGATCTTTCTAAGTTTGTAGGTAATAGAGAAGAATCTTTCCAGATTTAATCAGTGAAATTCTCAATACAATATTAGAATGTACCTTACTGCATAGCATTGATGTATTACCTAAGAAAAGAAAAGATATATACCCTGGTTTGGTTTAATATGCCTCCTCAGGCAAACATTTGATTTGGATAGAAACAGTTTTGACACACACTTGAAGACTATAAATGCTGCAAATGACAGCTTTTAATCAGTGTGATAAATAGCAAAGGTCTGTAAATGGTATCAAATAATTTCTAAAAATGAAAACTAATTTTCCACTCCTACTGCTAGCAAATTTGTCAACTACAGTTTGATAGAACCAAAACATCTGCTCTTTGAAGCTGTGTAAACTCTCTCAGTAAAATGATGCATTATTTTGTTTTCAGATATACATTCATCTCATTCCTAATTTAGTATGTTTATGAAGCACTAAGATAAGCTCCTGATTGAAAATTTTGTGCAGTTAAATTAAAGACAAGTTTTGTTGATTAAAGTTTCAGCTTTGGTTTTGCTTTCTTCCTTTACATATTTCTTTATATGCTGTGGAGAAATAAATGTATTTGTTCTTTTTTCCAATGTCTTTTTTTTTCGAGGGCTAAAAAAACTAGTACATGTAAAGAATATGAAACTGTTAAAATATAGTAAGCATTCAATAACTTCTAGATATTATTGTTACAAAGAATTGCTTTAAGTATCAGAGTTTTTAGCTTTAATTTTAAAAGATATATTATTTTAAAAAAGAATGAGAAGCAAATCAACGTAATTGAAAGAAATACTTGTACAAGACACATCTGATAAAGGGTTGTTATATAAAATAGACGAACAACTCCATGGTAAGAGAACAAAAACAACCTGGTCAAAAAATGGGCAAAAGACCTGAACAGACACCTCACCACACCAAAGAAGATATACAGATTGCTAATAAGCATATGAAAATACGTTCAACATCTTATATCATTAGGGAATTGCAAATAACAACAACAATTAGATGCCACTACTCGGCAATTAGAATTACCAGAATCCTAAACACCGACAACACCAAATGCTGGTGAGGATGTGGAGCAATAGGAACTCATTTATTGCTGGAGGGAACAACAAAATGGCACAGCCACTTTAGAAGACAGTTTGGCACTTCCTTACAAATTAAACGTTCTCTTACCACAGGATCCAGCAAATATGCTGCTTGGTATTTACTCAGATGAATTGGAAACTTATGTTCACACAAAACCCTTTACCTGGATGTTTATGGCAGCTTTACTCATAATTGCCAAAACTTGGAAGCAACCAAGATGTCCTTCAGTAGTGAGTGGTAAACAAACTGAGGCATATCGAGACAATGGAATGTTATTCAGCACTGAAAAGAAATGAGTTGTCAAACCATGAAAAGACATGGTGGAAACTTAAATGAATATTACTGAATGAAAGAAATCAGTCTGAAGAGGTTACATGCCATATTAGTCCAGCTATATGACATTCTAGAAAAGGTAAAATTATAGAGGCAGTAAAAAGATCAGTGATTGCCAAGGGCAAGGGGAGAGGGACAGATGAGTAGGCAGAGCACAGAAAATTTTGAGGGAGTGAAAATATTCTGTATGATACTACAGTGGTAGATACATGTCACTATTCATTTGTTGAACCTATAGAATGTACAACACCAAGAGTGAACCCTAATGTAAACTATGGATTTTAAGTGATAATGGCATGTTAATGTAGGCTCATCAACTGTAATAAATGAACTGCTCTGGTGCAGGATGTTGATGGTGAAGGATGTCATGAATGTGTGGGAACAGGGGGTATCTAGCAACTCTACCTACTTTCTCTAGCAACTCTACCTACTTTCTGTTCAATTTTGCTGTTAATGTAAATTTTTTTTCTAAAAATAAAATTTATTATTTAAAAAAATTGCAATTTTGATAACATGATTTTGGCATGCAGTTTTGGTGAGTTATATATTAAGTACCTATCATGGGTGAGGTACCATGTTTATCCAAGATATTGCAGTGCAGGATAATGTATGTCAGGGCTCTCCAGAAAACAGAATCAATAGGAGAAGATACACACACACACACACACACAGATACACATATGTACACACATATACACATACATGAAGGGTCTTTTAAAAGTTCATGGAAAGATTTCTATCATCTTTTAATTCTGTTTTTCTATGAACTTCTTGAAGTATCCATGTATACACACATTCGTGTATATACATATGTATGTGTGTATCTAGGAAGAGATTTCATTATAAGGTATTTTCTTACATGATCATGGAGGCTGAGAACTTTCAGCCTGCATAGCTAAAGACCCAGGGAAGTCAGTGGTATAGTGAAGAGGCCTGAGATCTAGACAGCCAAAGGTATAGATTTCAGTCTGAGTCTGAAGGCCTGAGAACCAGTAGTGCTGAGGGCAGGGGAACACTAATGTCCCAACTCAATCAGTCAGGCAGAGTTAATTCAACCTTCCCTCACCTGTTTGTTCTAATTGTGCCCTTAAGGGATTGAATAATACCCATCCACATGGTGAAGACAGAGGCTTTTACTTAGTCTAGTGATTCAAATGCTAATCTCTTTCAGAAAAATCCTCACAGCTACACCCCAAAATAGTATTCAACCAGCTCCCTGGGCATCCTGTGGCTCAGTCAAGTTGACACAAAAAATTAACCATCATAGCATATCAGGGATGTGGAGATGAATAAGGCAATATTGTATATCTTAAGAAACTTATTGTTTAGTAGAAAAGAAGAATAACTGAATGGTATTTTAAATATTATAACCATGTTTGTATTCTGAAGTTTGCTGGAAAAAATGATTTGGGGACTGAGATTGTTGGGAAAATGGAATAGTTTGGTCAGGGCCCTTGCTTCGTGTCCAGTTGGGTGTGATTTTAGCACATCCTTTGTAAGCAAATTGTGTGTGTGTGTGTGTGTGTGTGTGGTATTAGTGTGCATGTGCACCAATGTATGTTTTTGGTTTTGTTGCTATTCTTGTGTTCTTAAGAGAGAAAGAGAGAGAGACAGAGGGAGAGCAGTTTTAATGAAGCAGGCAGGCAAGCGCTGGCCCTGGGGCGTCTTCCCTGAGCAGCCATGCTTTCCAGCCTATGGCTATAAGGACCTTTTGGCTGGTTACCTAGGTCATAGAGCTGTGTGAAAGGGTCTGGTGACCCAGCCTGGCATGTGTGGGGTCTGGTGACCAGAGTGGCATATGAAGGGTGTGTGACCCATTCTAGAACGGGCTTGAGGGGTCTGTGAGCTCCAGACCCAGCTCTAGCAAGACAATTGGCCCAGTCAGTGCAGGATTACTGGCAGGTAAAAGAGCCTGACAACTGGCGTGGTCATGTAGCATGACAATTGGTGTAACAAACAGGATTAAGAGGTCTACAATTGGCAATGTCAACAGTATTCTGACATTAGCTGTAGCTTCACAGAGAGGTAGACTGTTTCAAGTAAGAACAATCTGAAAAAAAAACATACAAAGACAAGAACAGGGGCAACAATATAAACTTTGCTATTTCTGGAATGTGCAGTGTACAGTGTGAAAATGGTGCATGGAAAAAAATTATGTTAGGCTAGTCTAGAATGGTCTTGCAAGCTACACTTGGGAACTTGATTAGCATGTTTAGTAGGTAATGGGTAGGTATTAAAAGTGAGCGGATAAATTCTATAGTTGGATAAACGTTTTAAAATATCAATGTGCTGAAGTGGGAAAAGTTGAATTTGGGAGTATTGAGAAATGTAAAGTACCAGTGCAGTCCTTCATGATCTGCCACCTTCTATTACCTCTGTGAGCTTATCTTCTATTGTTCTTTCCTCACATATTTTACCACAGTCATACAGATTTCCCAAACATGTCAAACATACTCCTGCTTAGGGCCTTCATTTTTATAGTTTTCTTTTTTTTTTTTTTTGTCTTTTTCCGTGTCTGGCAACGGATCGCAACCCTCAGTGTTGCCCCCGTACCGGACCGGGGACCGGCAACGGGATTGCAACCCTCGGTGTTGCTCCCGCGCCTCGCTCAGCCAGTGAGCGGGAACCGGTCTGTATGTGGGATCCGAACCCTCGGGCGGGAGCACCGCTGCGCTTCCCAAGCAGCGCACTTATCCAGTGCGCCACCGGGCCGGCCCTATAGTTTTCTTTTACTAGAAAGTTCTTCATCCATCTATTGCAATTCCTGTAGATCTCTGCTCATTTACCACCATTTCAGAAAAGCCTTCCCTGATTGCCTTATATAACAGGAAATCCATTCCTACATTATTCCTGCCTTTTAGTCTCACCCTGCTTCATTGTTTTAAAGGCCCTTAGAACCATCAAGCACATTATATATGAGTACTTACATGTTTATTTGTTTTATAGTTTGTTTTGGTCATCAAATGAATGCATCATTGGGGAAGCAACTTTGTTTTGTTTATTGCAGTATTCCCAGTGCCTAGCACAGTACCTAGAAATTAACAGGCACTCAGTAAAAATTTTTGATGAAAAAATGGCTTTACTCATTCATTAAAGAAAATTTAGACATGCGTGCATAACTATCTATTTTAGTGAATATTTTTTTTCTCCTATCCATTTCTTTGTTAACAATCTGCATTTAATTTACTAGATTATAGGTTCCTTTAGCAAAAAAGATTTTATCTTGTTCATTGTTGAATCCTGAACATATAAATGGAATACAATAGATGCTTAATATACACATAATGAAAGAATGAATCTACAACTGTCATTCCAATGCCTTCTTTGTAGACTTCTTTTCACCTGAGTCTTTACTTTATATGCCTTCTCTTTCTACTCAGTCACTGCAAGGTCTTTTTATCAATTCCTCTCCTTCTGAGTATCCTCTAAATGCTGGAGTTTCTTAAAACGACGTCCTAGGCCCCTTCTCATTGTACACACTCTCCCCAAACATTTTCATTAATTTTGCTTCTATGGTGATTTGTCTAAGGATACCTTTAAATGTGTTGGCCATTTTAAAAAAACTCATTAATTTTGATTTATGATTAAATTTCTCATATGAATTTCAGATAGTTGATATTTGTTAGTGAAAATATCTATATTAACAATTAATATAAAATTACCGACTTATATTAGTTGATATGTGTATGTTTTAAACTTAATGAAATCTATAATTAACAGAAATGTTAATTGTATCATTGATTATAATATATATTTTTTGCCTATAATATAAATACATGATATATATTATATGTATGTTACCATTTGGTATTTATGTGCCAATTATACCTAATCTAAAATTAGTTCTAATTGAATGGAGTGACAATACTAAAGAACATGTAAAGCACCTTAATATTCATAATAAACATGCAAGTATTCTATTCTTTAAAATTGTAAATATGAAATTTTTTTTTCTCTTCTCTTGCTAATTCTCTCAACCCACTTTTGATTTTTCTCTTTTCAAAAATATACTTCCTGTATTGGGAAATAATTTATTCAGTTCCTATAGTTATTACTTCCCTTTTTTCTCATGTACACCAATTGGACCCCTATCTGTAGTTTCAAAATGAAATTTTTTCATCATAATGATAGCACCATTTTCTAGAGCTTGCAATGCCTGTGCTCCAGGTGCTATTCTAAGTACTTCAGAGATATTAACTCCTTTAGTCCTCTCAATAAACTTAGGGGAGTGTTACAGATAGAGAAACTGAGACCAGAAGGATTATTTAACTGTACTAACATCACATAAGCCATTAAGCAGAATCATGTACAAAACTAGGCCATCTGGTCTTGACCTCCACAGCAAACTGTCTCTCCACATAACAAGTACTGTCCATATAATTTTGGCTTTTATTACAAAAACCCTCAGTGTTTATTACTGCATAATTTACCTGATTCCTTAAATACAGACCAAAAAAGACCTGTCTAGGAGGTTACGATGCTGAACACAGAGATGTGACTGGGTTGAAAAAGAAAAGCTATTCTCAGGAGGTTAATTATTGCAAATTAGGAGCTTTCAGTAGTCTGGAAGCATCAGGGAAGAAATAGCAGATTAGGACTGATAAAGTCTCATGGGCTCTGATGGGAAGTACTTCACATTGGCACTAATGAAAAAATCAGAAGCAACCGTGCTTCAGATGCTTAGAAATTTCAGGTTTCACAGGTTTCAGCATATTAAGAATTTAGTCAAATACGACTAAAAAAAGTTCTAGGATTACAATAATTGAGTTAAAGAATGACTCTTGAAAATGAACCAAAACTTTAGGAAAATATTTTTTTAATGTATTTCCCCAGAATTTTGCATTTATACCTAATTAGAGAATATATATTTTTACTGATTTAAAATTAAAGTTTGATTAGAAAAGAGCAATGACCCATTTCAATAGCTATGTGCATTTTATTCACCTAAGCCTTCTACTCTAGTCAGGTCCTTTGTTCTAGTCAAATAAGAGAGCATGTATGATTCCTGAAATTCACCGAAGCCTTTGCTGCCTCTCCCTATCAACACTCTCCCCAATATAAACAAAAACAAAACGACTAATTTGTATAATATGAAGTTTTCCTACCTGGATTTTTTAAAATGTCATGGCCTTAAATGTAAAGCTTAACTCATTTTGGATAGTTACGAATTTTGGTACGAATCATGATGAAGTTATTAATACAAACTTTACCAGAAATGGAGATTCACTTATTTTGGATAGTTACAAATTTTGGTATGAATCAGAATGAAGTTATTAATCTAGACTTTATTAGAAATGGAGAAATGCTATCCCTTTCATAGTGCTAGTAATTTAAAAAATTATTTCCTTTTTCTTTTCTTAAAAAATTTTATTGTGATTACTTTTGAATTATAAAGTACTGCATGCTATTTATAGAACATTCAGAATTTATAGAATAGTAGTATGTAAAGAAAGTACTCACCAAGTAAACATGATTATTTATTTTTTTTAAAAAGCTGGTGCATTTTTATCTAGTCTATTCTCTCGTTATGATTATATTTATAAGATATATCAAATTTTATAATTCTATATTTTCAAAAACAGCACCATAATGTAAGCATTTTAAGTTCTGAAAAATTATTACTAAACAGGAAAGTCAGCAATGTCAGTAAGTCACAGATTAATCCAAAAAATTGGAGGACATCTATATTAAAAAATCATAAATGTCAATTAAAAATCATAAATGTCAATTAAAAATATTTGATCTTCTCATAGAATTTCATAAGAAATTAGTTTCTCTTATTCAAATAAATTAAAATTAATTGACAAAAAATAAAATTATTTTATAAAATAAAATTATAAAAATAAAATTATTAAGTGACAAATGAACACTCTCTATTACTGAATGTTTGATTCCATCCAATCCTTCATTTAAAATATTATAAAACTCTTTTTAATATTTTCTATTTTCATTATGATGGATTCATAGAATTAGAATTGCTAGAGTAAAATAAAATAAAATTGATTACCCATAATCTCACTACCTAGAGCCTCTAGTCTAAACCTAATACCATTTTTGTTGTTTTATGTATTTTCTAGAACCAATAATCTAGAATTAATATAATTTTCATTTTGGGGTTTTATATATATATATATATATATATATATATATATATATTTGGGGTTTTATATATATATAAAAATATATATATTTCCTGTTCTTTCATACTCTGCATTATTTAGATAGTTTAACATGAGCCACCATTTAAAAATATTTTCTTCTTAACATTGTATCATTCTAAGTTTTGTTAAATTATTGAATTTAGTCAAAAGTGTAATCTATATATATAGTTTTTGTCAAAATCTTTGCATTCATCAACGTTATTAATCCTCATATCAAAACTATTATCCTTTTTTTAAAAAATGAAGAAACTGAGATTCAGATGGAATACTGAATTAACTGAGGTCTTAGAATGGAATGAGCCAGAAATCTATAGTGGTCCAAATAATCTAAAATTCAAACAATCTTCCACATTGGCATACGGACTCTTTACAGATTTATTAAGTGACAAATGAACACTTCCTATTATTGGATGTTTGATTCCATCCAATCCTTCATTTAAAATGTTATAAAACTCTTTTTAATATGTTCTATTTTCATTGTGATGGATTCATAGAATTAGAATTGCTAGAGTAAAATATGTAATGTTTTTATAATTCTTTGTTTTATATTTCCAATGTGATTTCTAGAAAGTAGTGTCCATTGACACTCTAAGCAACAACATTCAAGAGAAACCATTTATAGAGAGATAGGCTGGTATTTGTCCTCTCAAGTCCTTAATGCTTTCTTATATAGTAATTAAAGATTTACATGGCACATGGCTGACCTACTGTCATGTTCATTTCCCAGCCTCTCTTGAGGTAGGTGTGGCCATATGACAATGTTATGGCCAATGGCTTATAAGCATAAATGATGTTTAAAACTTGGGGACCAAGCTTTTAGAAAGAAAGATGCATACCTTTCCTTTTTCCGTAATCTACAGGTTGGAATGCTAAAGTAATGGTGAGTCATCACTCATCAATGGGTAAAGGCAAAAACTGTGGAGAACAGAACAATTGGGTAGAAAGATCTTGGGTGTCTAAAAGCATCAACCAGGCACAGAGAGCTCTAAATCAAACGGATACATGGTGTGGATGTGTGTCATGTGTGTATGTTGTGTGTATGTGAGTGTTGTGTGTGTGTCTTGTGGGCCACTATATTTTTCATTTTCTTGTTTTAGTGATTTAGCCTATATTGTTGCACATACACACAAACACACACACCACACACACTGTATATGTTTGTGGGTTTCCTTACAATCACTTTTATTTTTCTAATTTGTCAGTATGACACCTGCTTATTTATCTCATTACTACTGATTATTCAAATGCTCTTCATTACTTGAAATTTTCATTTTGAATTTTACTTGTTTTTGTATATGGCTTCTTTAACATTTCTTTCTCAGATTTATAGCAAACAAACATTCTACCCTCTGTTTTTGGTGATAATTGTTCTTTTTTATAATATAATATTACATAAAAAAACAACACACTGAAGATACACACTAAGCCAACTGAATAATAAGTGACCTAAGCTATTTCTCAATTTTAGCTATCCATGTGTATTTATATTGTGTAGGTGTTTTCAGAAATATAATTTTTTTCTGATAAGCAGAAATATAATTATGGGGCAAGAACTTTTCATTTACAAGAAACAGAGAAACAAAAGACTATGTTTGACTTACTTAGTATTTATGTGTCATTTGTATCAATTTGGACTTAGAGACATACTGTGATCATTTATCTGATTATTTTCATCAAATTAAAAGTACAACTCTGACAGAATTATCAAATACAAACATGTTAGTAGAAACTTCAAAAAATAAGAATAAACGTGCTTTCTAATCTCAGTGTATCAAATGCTCAAGTCTTTGTTTTATGGTTTTGAGTTTGTGTCTTTGTGTGTTTCTGTCTTTGATGTCTAGATAAATGCATATATAGTTTCCACACACCATATTGTAGTTCTTATGTGAAGAAAAGGTCACATAGTCTTATATGGACTAATAGCTGAATACTTTTTATTTGGGCAACTTAACAAATCACCTATGAATCTTTTTGGATTTTACTTCTGTAATAGACACATTTCTATGGTCCTATTTTTGAAATGAATATGCATTTACATTTTATTTTTTATGTAAAAGTTAATGAAAAAAGGCAAGAAAATAGAATGCAACTAAAATAGGTTTCCCTAGGACATCAATAGGGGAATAAAAAAAAAGTTTGCATTGTGTGATGACAAAATTAAAGCAAAATTCTTACATATAAACAAAAACTGAAATATTATATTTCTGAGTATTGTCACAGAAGATAAAAGGGACCCCAGGTGTCTAGTGTACCTGAGAGTTAAAGGAGGCATCATGGACCTGAAGCAGTCAACTCTCTTTACAGTATGGTCTTCCTTCTGCTCCCGGATCCCCAACTATACTACATCAGATTGATGTTCTCATCCGTCTTTAAAAGTGTTATTATAATCTATTCAAGGTATGGTCCACATGGTCCAGGCTGACAAATATTTTGTAGTCATAAAAACAGTTCAGGAAGCAGAAAGTAATTTTAATTAACTTCTTATATGTGTGTTTGGAAAATGTTCTAAAGAAAATACAGCAAAAACTTTATTTTTTTTTTTTTTCTTTTTAACAATGACTCATATCCCACAGATGTGTCTCTGGAGCTCTCTCTCAAAATCCATCAAAGGCTACCTCACAGCCTTGGCCTGAATGTTTTTCTCATCTTCCATCTTCACTCTGCCTTCCAATTTCTGTCTGCCTCCACCCATTCTCCAAGGTATCGATCACAAAACTCAAAGAATCTGTCTGACATGGGAAAAAACAACAAAGAAGCCCACAAAGAAACAAACAAAAAACTATGCTCAGGAAAAGACAGGATGTTCTTTAATGGATATGGAAAAAAATCTGCTTCAATTTGTATGTTAATAATTGCCCTGACATACTGATTACATTTATTAATATCTCTGTACCGTACGGTTTTAATGTCTGAGGGGCATTTGTTCTTATTTTATCAATTATACATGCAAACAGTTTATAAATTGGAAAACTATTTTTAATCCCCTTAAATTCAACATATAATTCCTGTATATAATCACACACTGAAGTAACTTGAGTTTAAAAATGAAGTCACTTTTTACCATGTTTGTTAATTAATACTCAGTTAACATTATATCTAACATGAAATTTCCTTATTTAACTCTATTTACATATTTATCAAATTATTTTAAGCCTCTCAATCTATAAGTACAATTTGATATAGGTAATTTTCTCAAATGCTTCACGTACTTAAGAAAGTAGCTACTTATTTAAAAACTAAAACCTTACTAAGCCCATAAAAGCGAATATGGTAACTTAGGCTTCCAAATTTAGTGGCTTGAATGTTCAAACATCTTTAAAATCTCACAGAATTTTAATCAAACCAGAAAATGGTTTTAAAATATTTACTAATTTTCTTGGATATCAGGAGTTAAATAAAAATGTTTTCTTTTTAACAGTCCTGGGATTATAAACCTATTCACTCTATTGTACCCAGCCTATTGATAAAAGTGACTAGGAAACAAAAGTAACTCAGAACTCAGAATATCCAAGACTATACCAGAGAATCGTAGTATGATTAATTTTTATGTTTTTATTTTTTTCTGTCATGTAAATTAGGGTTTCCAGTAACCACGCTCTTCACAGAGGATTTAATCAATCACATTGATTCCCATTTCTCAAAGCCTCTTCCTTTCCATTGAAATAATCCATAATTAATATAATAATACCAATGGGGGCCTATATAGTTCTTTAGGTTTTAATCCTCTTTTATAAAAATATTGTGTAATTATGAACAAGGAATGCAGCAAAACTTTAGAGTTTCCAACTTTCTTGACAAAATTGTCAATAAGTATAATATTATGTTCTAATGCACAGGCCACAATTGCATTCACTACTTGTGAGTTATGAATATGCTAAAAAAAATTATCTTTCTCACTTTCATTGCTTTATCAGCAATTAAATCTGTTAAAGAAAAAAGTATGAAGTTTTATGGGTTATATTTAATGATGTCATGATAGAGATTTGATGATGATAGCTTTCTCTACCCTACCACTAAGTGATTTTTAATATAAACTAAAAAATTTAGACAGTGTTTCCATTTTCTGTCTTTGTGAGGATGGTAATAGTATACTTATTATCATTCTTATAAAGTTATACATAAATCAAATAAACAAAAAATGCGTATTGCTGAAAAACATAGGATGATGATGATGACGATGTGCCTACTACAGTGTCTGGCAAAGTAGTCTAAATAACTATTTAGTGAATAAATGTATATTATTATTATTTGGTACATATGATTCAAAACTAAAATAAACAACGTACTAATCTTCCTATTGCTTACCATAAATAATAGGTAACTTTAAAGTTAATAAAAACTGAAAAATAAGAGTCTTAATTCTCTCTGTTCAAAAGAAGGAAAGAAACTCTTCTCATTTTTTATTGCCTTTATTCTACAAAATATGTGTTAAGTTACTTCTCTGTATTTTTCAAATATATGTTAAAAAGGGATTAAACTCTCCAAACAAAAGATATAAAGTGGTTGAATGGGCCAAAAAAAAGAAAAATACTCAACTATGTGCTGCAAACAAGAAACTCACTTCAGCTTTAAAGACACACATAGACTAAAACTGAAGGGATGGAAAAAGACATTCAAAAAAAAAAAGAAAGAAAGAAAAGAAAAGAAAGCATGGTTAGTTATACTTATATCACACAAAATAAACTTAAGTCAAAAACTGTGAAAAGAGATGAAGAGAAACAGTATATAATGATAAAAGAGGCAATTCATTAAGAGTATATAGTGGTAATAAATATATACACACCCTACATTGGAGCATCTAAACAAATAAAGTAAAAATTAATAGACCTGAAGGGAGAAATAGACTGCAATACAATAATAGTAGGAAACCTCAACACACCACTTTATACATGGCTAGGTCATCCAGAGATAAAATAAGTAAGGAAACATTAGACTTGAATTACACTCCACACCAAATGGAACTAACATAAATATGTAGAGCACTTCGTCCATCCGCAGAGGAATACATATTCTTCTCAACAGCACATGGAACATTCTACAGGATAGATAATATATTAGGTTATGAAACTTATATATTTAAGAAGATTGAAATCTTATCAAGTATCTTTTCTGACTACAATAGTATGAAACTGGAAATCAATAACAGGAGGAATTTTAGAAAATTCACAAATACGTTGATATTAAATAACATGCCTCTGAACCACTAATGGGTCAGGGAAGAAATTTTGAGACAAATGAAAATATTACCATAACATACCAGAATGTATGGGATGTAGCAATGGCATTTTATTTATTTATTTATTTTGTCTTTTTCCGTGTTCGGCAACGGATCGCAACCCTCAGTGTCGCCCCCGTACCGGACCAGGACCGGCAACGGGATCGCAACCCTCGGTGTTGCTCCCGCGCCTCGCTCAGCCAGTGAGCGGCCGGTCTGTATGTGGGATCCGAACCCTCGACGGGAGCACCACCACGCTCCCAAGTGGCGCAATGGCATTTTAAAGAGAAAAGTTTACAGCAATAAATGCCTACCTTAAACATTAAAAAAAAAAAAAAAATCAAATAAAAATCTAATTATACCACAAGGAACTACAAATAGAAAAACAAAGTAAGTCTAAAGTTAGCAGAAGATTGGAAATATTAAAGACCAGAGCAGAAATAAATAAGACAGATTAGAAAGACAATATAAAAAAAAAAATTAATGAAACTAAAAGTTGGTTTTCTGAAAAGATAAAGTTGACAAACCTATAGCGAGACTAAGCAAGAAAAAAAAAGAGAAAGAATCAAATAAATGAAATCAGAAATAAAATAGGAAACATTACAACTGTTATCACAAAAACATAAAGGATCATGACAGAGTACTAAAAACAATTATAAGCCAACAAATTGAATAACCTGGAAGAAATTAATAAATTCCTAGAAACATACAACCTACTAAGACTGAATCATAAAGAAATAGAAAATCTGAACAGACCACTAATGAGCAAGGTGAGTGAATCAGAAATGTAACAATCTCCTTTCAAATAAAATCTTGGGATCTAATAGCTTCATTGCTGAAGTTCACCAGACATTTAAAGAAGAATTAAGAGCAGTCCATCTCAAACTTTTCCAAAAAATTGAAGAGGAGGGAATACTTCCAAACTCATTTTATGAGGCCAGCACTACCCTGATAACAAATACAGACAAGAACACTACAAAAAAAAAAATAAATAAATAAATTATAAGCCAAAATTTCTGATGAACATAGATGGAAATATTTTCACAAAATATTAGCAAATCAAATTCAACAACACAGTAAAAGGATCATTTAGCATGATCAAGTGGGATTTACAGCTAGGATGCAAGGACAGTTTAATATATGCAAATCAAAAAATGCAGTACACCACAATAAAAGAATGTAGGACAAAAACCATATTATCTTCCCAATAAAAGCAGAAAAAGCATTTGACAAAATTCAACATCCTTTCATGATAAAAACTCTCAGCAAATTAGATATAGAAGAAATGTACCTCAACACAATAAAGGTCATATAAGACAAGCAAGCCCATGGCTAACATATTACTCAAGGGTAAAAACCTGAAAGCTTTTCCCCTAAGAATAGAAACAGGATAAGAATTCCAACTTTCATTACTTCTAGTTATCATAGTATAGGGTAACCTAGCCATAGCAATTAGACAACAGTGAAAAATAAAAAATCCATATCTAAAATGAAGAAATTTTTTTTGCAGATGACACAATATTATATGTATAAAACCGTAAATAAACCACCCAAAAGCTGTTAGACATAATAAACTAATTCAATAGACTTTCAGGATACAAAATCACATATAACAATTAGTAGCATTCCTGTAAACTAACAACAAACTGACTGAAAAAAAAAATCATTCCATTTACAAAAGCATTGAAAGAATAAAACTTGGGGGAATAACTTTTACCAAGACAATGAAAGAACTATACACTAAAAACTACAATACACTGATGAAAGAAACTGAAGAAGACAACAAATAAATGGAAATATATTTTGTGCTCATGGATCAGAAGTATTAATTGTGTTAAAATATCCATATTACACAAAGCAATCTACAAATTCAATGCAGTCTCTTTCAAAATTATTTGTCAAATAAATACTAATAAAGCTGAAACATAAATGAAAATGAAAGTTAACAAGTCTCTTACAAGCTTTAATAGACAGAAATGTCTTTCTTAATGACCTGGGAACCATCTTTCTGAAATGTAATTATCAAGGGAGCCAGCACTCCCACCTTCTAGTTTCTGTGTGAAGGTAGGAGCCTAACTACAGGAGTAAGGAAGCGCCTTAGCAAAATTGCAAAACTACTTTTTATTTTACAGATATGGTAATTTATTTTTCTTTTTGATAAACCCAATTAAATAACAGAGATGGCCACCTCAATTGCCAAATAAATTTAGGATAAATTATGTGTGACAAATGATGTTATCAAGTCCTCTTACTTGAATACTAGTTGTCATTTATCTTGAGAATATATGCATAATGGCTTGTACTTGACTGGATATATGAAAAGGTAAGATTTCTTTCTGCCTTTGCAATTTCTTTAGCAGATTGCCTGTGATATGCATCATGTTCTGGTTTAATGCTTGGTGAGTAATATGTGTTTTTCTCTTCTCTCTTTGCATAGAGTTTTCAGAGTTGGGAGATTTTGTTTTTAATTATTATTTTTTCCCCCAACAATTGTGGCAATGGGGATAGGATGTCTTGTGGTTGCTGAACTGGGTAAGCTAGCTGAAGGTCCTGTGGTCATGCAGCAGTCACATAAAATACCCTGAAGTGTAATGTCTCTCTTTTAGCTCTCCATAGATTTTTGGAATTCTAGCCAAATAAATCACCATCTCAATATTCAAGATTTTACTATTGAATAAGCATGGGTAATACAAGTTCTGAAATCTTATCAGGATCACTATATAGTTAGAAAATATAAATATCCAGGAACACTGCCAGTAAGTATGTCTCTTAAAGAGCTAATGGCTTTCTGTCATATTTGAGTATATGAGAATCCAGTCTTGCAGTGGACAAAGGACAGTTCTTTTGATGTGACTAAATTAATAAATCTATTGTCGTTCTTAGGCCTTATTATAGATAGAATTATGTCCCACCCAAATTCATATGTTGAAGCCTTAACTCTCACGTGACTGTATTTAGATATAGGGCCTAAAGAGATAATGGAAAACTAAATAAGCTCATATGTAGGAGGTACTTATCCAGTATGACTTGTATCCTTATAAACAGAGAGACACCAAAAATGAACATGTATAGAAAAAAGGCTAGGTGAGGATGTATCTGCAATCCAAGGAGAGAAGCCTCAGGAGAAACTTACCCTGCCGACACTTTGATCTTGTATTTCTAGCCACTAGAGTTGTGAGGAAATAAATTTCTGTTTAAGTCACCCAGTCTATGGTGTTTTGTTATAGCAGCCTTAACAGACTAATTCAGGCCTCATCCTCTGCAAATAAATCAGTTGTGTTTATGGGATGAATATCATTCAAAGAAAAAATAAATAAATAATTTGGATAAGAAAAGATTGAGAAAAGTGGAAGAGAAAATATGAGAATTAAAGGCCCTTTTCCTTTCACAGACCCCTCCTGCTCCCTCTGCTTCCTCTAGTTGTCTTGTCTTTATCTACCTCAAAGTTACTCTGGGAAAGGGGAGGTGATGATCTTTTAAATGGGTGGTTCCCTTCTACTATAAATTGAATGTGTCACATCCAAAATTCATTTTATGCAAACTTAATGGTCAAAGCGATGGTATTGAGAAGTAGGGCATTTAAGAGGTGATTGGGCTATGAGGCTTCTTCCTCATGAATGAGATTAAGGCCTGTATAAAACAGGCTTCTCAAAGCATTTGTCTCATTTGCCTTTTATCTTCTGCTATATAAGTGCAAAATGTTCTTCCCCTCCAGCGGCCAAAGAATGTTGCAATCTAGTTTTTGCAGAGTGGACAAAACTTCTGATTTGCATGATAATTCTCTAGATCCTCTCATCTGGTCCCAAGACACTGAAAAGGCTTTTGAATAATAAATATGTGTTAGGTATCTGCCATGCAAGAAAGAAAATTCAAAAAAGAAATTTTCACTTTGATGGGAACTAAAAAAATTCTCATAGAAAATTGATAGCTGATTTGTTAGGGACTTTACACTTGCCTGCTATGATATTAGTAATTCATTTTGCTGACAGAGCTACAAAATCTATTGTTAAAACATGGGAGACTCCAAACATAGAAGCACATCATGTAATACAATAAGAGACAGGTTTTTAAAAAAAATTTTCAAATATATGCTTCATAAAGGAAAATGAACAAATGGATTACAAAAGGGGCTAAAAGGAATTTGACCTAACCCAAAAGCTCAGGCACCAAAAGCAAAAAAAATAGACAAATGAAATTGCATGAAAATAAAAAGCTTCTTCACATAAAGGGAAACAATTAACAGAATGAAGAGACAACTTACAGAATGGGAGAAAATGTTGGTAAACCATACATCTGAAAAGGGGTTAATGTCCAAAATAAATAGAGAACTAAAACAACCCAATAGCAAGAAAACAAATAATCTGATTAAAAAAAGAGGTAAAGGACCTGAAGAGTAATTTCTCAAAAGAAGACGTTCAAATGATGAACAGATATATGTAAAAATGCTCAACATGACTAATCATCAGATAAACACAAATTAAAACCACAAGGAAATATCACCTCATAGCAGTTAGACTGTGACATTATTAAACAAACAAAAGATAACAAGTTTGGAGAGGATGTTAAGAAAAGGGAACCCATGCCACTGTTGTTGAGGATGTGAATTAGAATTAGAGAGAGAACAGTATAGAGCTTTCTCAAAAAATTAAAAATAGAGCTACCATATGATCCAGCAATACCACTTCTGTGTGTGTATATGTATCCAAAAGAAGTTAAATCACTGTGCCCAAGAAATATCTGCAATCCCATGTTCATTACAGCATTATACACAATAGCCAAGACATGGAATCAACCTAAGCATCCATCAGCAGAAGAATGAATAAAGAAAATATGGTGTAGAGAAAAGCTGGGCAGGCTGCTGCCACCGCCCCACCCTGCCTGCAAAGAAGGCAGGAAACTGCATTGCTGGTACAGGGAGAGGCCTTGCACAGCTTCTGTGGTGGTGGCCCACAACAGCCACTGCCACAGTTTCTACTGCTGCATGGACAGCTTGCAGCCACAGTAGTATACATGATCAACATGCAGTTGGCCCACCACATATTTAACTTCATAAACATGAAGAGAGTCACTTGAGAAACCTGAAAAAAGAGGAGGAAATCTTCTCCAGCAAAGTCTGCTCCAGGGTAGTAGAAGAAGCAAGTGATCTACCAAATGACCGGAAACCAATGTAGAGATACTAGGAATATGAGGGGGGAAAAATTAGAAAATATGATACCACCAAAGGAATTTAGTAACTCTTAAGTACTAGAACCTATAAAACAGGGAACTCTTGAAATGGCTGAAAAGGAATTCTGAATAACTATCTCAAGGAAGCTCAGTGATATTAGAGAGGAGTCAGACAACACAATGAAACAAGAAAAAATATAAAATATCCAGGATATTAAGGAGAAAATTTAAAAAGAGGTTAATATCTTAAACAAAGAATGTAGCAGAACTTCTGGAACTGAAACACTCACTCTATGGAATAAAAATACTACCAAGAGATTAAGTAGAAGATTAGAAGAAACAGAAGAAGAATTTCCAAACTTAAAGATGGTCTTTATGAAATAACCCAGGAAACCAAAAAAAAAAAAAAAAGAAAAGGAAAAGAAAAAAGAATTTTAAAAAATGAAGAAAGTCAAAGAGAGCTAGAAGACAACATTTAGTGCACAAACATCTGAATCATTGGTGTTCCAGAAAGGGAGGAGAAAGGTAAAGGAATTGAAAATCTATTCAAAGAAATAACAACAGAAAACTTCTCAGGTATAGGGAGAGACATAGACCTTCAGATATTAGAATCTCAAAGATCCCCAAACAGATCTGATTCACAAAGATTCTCTCCAAGACATGTTATAAACAGCATGGAAAAACTCAAAGACAATACTAAAAGCAGCAAGAGAAAAGCATTGACTCATTTACAAGTGTGTCCCCATCAGACTTACAGCAGGCTTCTCAAATGAAACTCTACAGACAAGAAGAAAATAGGATGACATGTTCAAACACTGAAAGAAAAACAAAACAAAAAACTGCCAGCCAAGAATACTATACCCAGCAAGGCTACCCTTCAAAAATGGGGGAGAAATAGTGCATTTCGTAGAAAAATAAAAACTGTGGGATTTTATCACCACAGAACCAGCCCTGCAAGGAATTCTTAAGGGACTCCTGCATCTGGAATCAGAAAATAATCAATACCACAAGTACACAAGAAAGAACAAAACCCATTGGTAAAACAAATTTGCAAATGAGAAAGAAAAAGGAAACTAAATCGTACCACATCAAAAAAAAAAAAAAAAAAAAACAAAAAATTTTGAAGAAAAAAAACAAAAAAAAAAAAAAAAAAACAAAAAATTTTGAAGAAAAAAAACAAAAAAAAAAAAAAAAAAACAAAAAATTTTGAAGAAAAAAAACAAAAAAAAAAAAAAAAAAACAAAAAATTTTGAAGAAAAAAAACAAAAAAAAAAAAAAAAAAACAAAAAATTTTGAAGAAAAAAAACAAAAAAAAAAAAAAAAAAACAAAAAATTTTGAAGAAAAAAAACAAAAAAAAAAAAAAAAAAACAAAAAATTTTGAAGAAAAAAAACAAAAAAAAAAAAAAAAAAACAAAAAATTTTGAAGAAAAAAAACAAAAAAAAAAAAAAAAAAAAAAACCAACAAATTTTGAAGACAAACAACAAAAGAAGAAGAAAGAATCAAAAGGTATTTAAAACACCTAAACAAAAAGTGATAAAATGCCCAGACTAAGACAATATCTCTCAAAAACAATCTTAAATGTAAATGGATTAAACTCTCCACTAAAAAGACACAGACTGGCAGATTGTATCTAAAAGCTAGGCTCTGCCATGTGCTGTCTCCAAGAGAATCACCTCACCTGTAAAGATGCATGCAGACTAATAGTGAAGGGAAGGGAAAAGATATACAACACAAATGGAAGCCAAAAATGAATATGAGTAGCTATTCTTATATCAGATAAAATAGACTAAACCAAAAGCCATAAAAAGAGACAAAGAAGGCCACTATATAATGATAGGGAGATCTATCCAGTGAGAAGACATAACAATCATCAATATATATCTACCCAACAATGGAGCACCCAGATATATAAAGCAAGAACTATTAGACCTAAAGAAGGAGACAGACTCCTTTTGATAATAGTAGGGGAGTCAAAAACCCCTCTCTCAGGAATGGACAGATCATCTAGGCAACAAATCAAAGAGAAACACAGAATTTAAACTACACTTTAGACCAACTAGAGCTGACATATAGAACGTTTCATCCAACAACTACAAAATATACATTCTTCTCCTCAGCACATGAATCATTATTCAAGATACACCACATTCTAGATTATGAAGCAAGTCTCAATAACTTTAAAAAGATCAAAATTGTCTCAAGTATCTTTTTAGACTGCAACAGATTAAAACTAGAAATAAATAACAAGTGCAACTCAGTACTCTATACAAATACATGGAAATTGAAAAACAGGCTCCTGAATGATCTATGGGTCCAAGAAGAAATTAAACAAGAAATCAAAAAATGTCTAGAAGCCAGCAAAAATAAAGACACATGATATGAAAACCTGTGGGATACTACAAAAGCAGTGCTAACAGGGAAGTTTATAGAGTAAATGCTTACACTAAAAAAAAATATAGATTTCAAGTAGAGAACCTAGTAAACAGCCTAATTCTATGAGGCCAGCATCACTCTTATACCAAATTCAGACAAATATAAAACAAAAAACCAAACAAACAAAAAAGAAAACTACAGGAGAATATCTCTGATGAACAAAGACACAAAAATCCTCAACAAAATACTAGCAATCACAATACAACAACACATCAAAAAAAAATCATACACCACAGTCAAGTGGGATTCATCCCAGGGATGCAAGGTTGGTTCAACATATGCAACTCAGTAAATGTGATGCATCACATCAACCAAATCAAGGACAGAAACCATATAATCTTCTCAGTAGATTGCACAAAAAGCATTTGACAAAATTCAACAACCCTTCTTGATAAAGATTTCAGAAAATTAGGTATAGAAAGAAAGTATCTCAACACAATAAAAGTTATTAATTACAAGTCCACTGCCAATATCATCCCAAATGGGGAAAAACTGAAGGCTTTTCCCCTAAGACCAGGAACAAGAGAAGGATGCCCACTATTACCACTCCTACTTAGCGCAGTATTGGAAGTACTAGCCTGGACAATCACACAAGAGAAAGAAATTAAGGGCATCCACTTTGGAATAGATGAAGTCAAACTGTCCATGTTTGCAAATGACATGATCCTATATACAGCAAAGCTTAAAGACTCTACCAAAAACTCTTAGCACTGATTAATAATCTCAGTAATGTTGCAGGATATAAAATCCATGCCCAATAATCACTTGCACTTATTCTCCAATAATAAACTAACAGAAAGAGAAATCAAGAAAGTAAGAATAAAACTTATTAAAGAAAATATAGGAGAAACCCTTCAGCAAATAGGGCTGGGCACAGACTTCATGAATATGACCCCAAAAGCATGGGCAACCAAAGGAAAAATAAACAAATGGGACTATATCAAACTGAAAAGTTTCTGCACAGCAAAAGAAACAATTAACAGAGCTAAAAGACAGCCAACAGAGTGGGAGAAAATATTTGCAAAATACATATCTGACAAAGGACTAATATCCAGAATATATAAGGAACTCAAACAACTTTACAAGGAAAAAACAAGCAACCCAATTAAAAAATGGGCAAAAGAGCTAAGTAGGCATTTCTCTAAAGAAGATATGCAAATGGCCAACAGTCATATGAAAAAATGCTCAACATCACTCAGCATCCGGGAAATGCAAATCAAAACCACACTGAGATACCATCTCACCCCAGTTAGGATGGCTAAAATCCAAAAGACACTGAACGATAAATGCTGGTGTGGTTGCGGAGAAAAAGGAACTCTCTTACATTGTTGGTGGGAATGCATAATGGTGCAACCCCTATGGAAAATGGTTTGGAGGTTCCTCAAACAGTTGCAGATAGATCTACCATATGACCCAGCTATCTCACTGCTGGGAATATATCCAAAGGAATGGAAATCATCAAGTCGAAGGTATACTTGTTTCCCAATGTTCATTGCAGCACTCTTCACAATAGCCAAGAGCTGGAATCAGCCCAAATGTCCATCATCGGATGAGTGGATACGGAAAATGTGGTATATCTACACAATGGAATACTACTCAGCTATAAAAACGAATGAAATACTGCCATTTGCAACAACATGGATGGACCTTGAAAGAATAATATTAAGTGAAACGAGTCAGGCAGTGAAAAAGAAATACCACATGTTTTCACTTATTGGAGGGAGCTAAAGGTGAATGAATCAATTCACACACATACATAAACACACACACACATACACACACACACACACTCTCACACACACTCCCACAAAAACAAACAAACATCAACAACAACAACATCAACAACAACAACAACAACAAAAAACCAGGGGGGGGGAGAGGAAGATTTAACAACCTCAACTTTTTTTTTTTTTTTGAAGCTCTTACAACGAGAAAATGGAGGGGACACATCTGGGTGGGAGGGGGGAGAGGGAGGAGGGAGGGAGGTTTTGGTGATGGGACACAATAACTAACTACATTGTATATTGACAAAATAAAAAAAAAAAAAAGTAAGCCCATTTACAAAAGTCACAAAAAAACCCTAAAAATCAATTTAACCAAGGAGGTGAAAAATCTCTGCAATGAAAACTACAAATCACTACTGAAAGAAATTAAGGAAGAGACAAAAAGATAGAAAGACATTCCATGCTCTTGGATTGGAAGAGTCAACATACTGAAAGTGTCCATACTTCCCAAAGTGATCTACAGATTCAATTCAATCTTTATCAAAATATCAATGACATTCTTCAAAAAAATAGAAGAAAACAATCCTAACATTCATATAGAAGAGCAAAACACCCGAAATAGCCAAAGCAATCTAAAAAAGTAAAAATAAAGCTGGAGGTATAACACTACCTGATTTCAAACTATATTACAAAGCCATACTAATCCAAACAGCATGGTGCTAGCATAAAAATAGATACTTAGAAAAATGGAACAGAATGCAGAACCCAGAAATCAACCTATAGACTTATATCCAACTGATCTTTGACAAAGGCACCAAGAACATACATTGGGGAAAAGACAGCCTTTTTCATAAATGGTGCTGGGAAAATTGGACATCCATATGCAGAAGAATGAAACTAAATTTGCACTTCTTGCCATATACCTAAATCAACTCAAAATGGATTAAAAACATGAGTATAAAACCTGAAACTGTAAAATTGATAACAGAAAACCTAGGGGAACCACTTCAGAAAGTATGACTGGGCAAAGACTTTACAAATAAGAGCCCGAAAGCACAGGCAACAAAAGAAAAAAATAAATAAATGGAACTATATCAATCTAAAAAGCTTCTGAACCGCAAAAGAAACAATCAACAGAGTTAAATGATCCAGAATGAGATAAAATATTTACTATCTATATATCCATAAAGGAATTAATATCCAGAATATACAAGGAACCCAAACAACTATACAGTACAAAACAAATAACACAACTAAAAAATGGGTAAAGAAATTCAATAAACATTTTTCAAAGGAAGGCATTCAAATGACAGGTCCTTAAAAAATGCTCAGTATCATGTATCATCAGGGAAATGAAAATTAAAACCACATTGAGATATCATCTCACCCCAGTTAGACTGGCTATAGTCAAAAAGTCTGAGAACAACAAATGCTGGTAAGAATGTGGAGAGAAGGGAACACTCCTACACTGTCAGTGGTTCTGTAAATTAGTATGGCCATTATGGAAAACAGTATGGAGGTTTCTCAAACAACTACAGATGTATCTACCATATGATCCAGCAATCCCACTTCTGGGTATATACCCAAAGATATGGAAATCATCATGTCAAAGGGATACATGCACTCCCATGTTCATTTCAGCTCTGTTTACAATAGCCAAGATAAGTAACAAACCTAAATTTCCATCTATGGATGACTGGATAAGGACAATGTGATACAAGCACATGCATGTGAGCGTGCATGCGTGCACACACACACACACACACTGTAGAATTCTACTCACATAAACAAGAATGAAATTCTGCCATTTGCAGCAACATTTATGAGCCTGGAGAAAATTATGTTCAGCCAAATAAGCCAGACAGAGTAAAAAATACCACGTCCTCACTCATAAGTGGGAATTAAGAGAGAAAGAAGGAAGAAAAGAAAGACCACAGTGGTATGTTGGACTTCCAGAGGAAGAGAACATGTCCAGAGTTGTTGGGGGTGGAGGGATGGAGGGTGGAGTAAGATTGGAAAGAGAGTGGGTGGGGGACACAGGGAATAATGGCAATTTGTGGTTATGGGCATGTTGATGGTATTGATCTGATCATCACATTTTGGATGCAGGTGGAAATGATCAGCTTCATACCCTGTGAATATGCATAATCAATAAAAAATAAGAAAAGAAAAGAAAATGTGGTGTGTGTGTGTGTGTGTATCCATCCAGTGGAGTACAATTCAGCCTCAAAAAGGAAGGAAATCCTATTATCTTTGGAAGAAAAGGATAAACCTGGAGGACATTACACTAAGAGAAATAAGCCAAGCACCTGAACACAAATACTGCATGATCTCACTGATATATGGAATCTTAAAAAGTTTGACTGATAGAAGCAAAGAGTAGAATGGTGGTTACCAGGAGCTGTGGAGTAGGGATTGGGTAGATGTTGGTCAAAAAATATAAAATTTCACTTTGACAGGAGGAATAAGTTCAAGCAGAAAAAAAAGAAAAAAAGAAATATGACTGGACCGTGGGGATTACCTGCCAAAGTAATTTGCCTATCACAGCCATTATATGCTTTGGTTATTGTTGTTATGTATGTTATCAGCAAAATCATTTGAAGAAAAGGTGGATTTTAAAGTCTCTAGACTCTTACTCTGCATACCAAATCCTTAAAAAAAAAAAAAATGCTTGAACCACATTATAGAGATGTGCTATTTGTCCACAGAATTCTTTATAGAATTCTGAAAGAAAACACAGCAAGTGCTCCCTGAATATCTTTACCAGGAACCTTTTGGTAACTGGATTGTATAGAATTAATACTTGTAAAAGGTAAGAGTTTTGCCTACTTATGGTCTGTATGCTCTCTCGATGGCTTGAAGTATTTCCCTCTTCAAAAACCAAACAAAATAATACAAAAAAACTTATGTTTGGGGATTGTTAAAGCTTAATAGATGTAATTCTCATTTTGGGGACACCAAGGCATTTGAATCAGATAGAGGAAGTCATGTTATTTCTACTGTTGTTTGGGAATTATGCAAATGGTTGCAGATTCCAATAAGCTATCATACACCTTATTTTCCTCAGTTCTCCAGGCAAATGGAGTGGATGAATCAAATTTATATATATATATATATATATATATATATATGCTAGGATTCAGCTATCTACTGGATTAAAATCACCCAGAGCTATACCATTAGTCTTATTCAAGCCACCTCTGAACTCAAACACAGAATTTCGCCTTTGAACTTGTGTTTGTCAGGCCCATGACTTTGGGTCTGAGATTGTATTCCATGACTGATTTAACTAGATCTTATCATGATCACATTTAATATCTAAAAGAGATTCCCACTTCCCTAGAAACCCTGAGACTTAAAGTCATAAGGATCTGGAAGGATCTGCCAATGGAAATTGGCAACCCCTACGGCCAAGGAGATTTTGTCTACAGAAAGATGTTCTGGAAGACAGATTGTCACCATGTTGGAAGAACTCTTTCAAATGCTGATCACCTATTTGGCTATCAGAGTGGAAGAAATGCTCAGCTGGAGTCACTCTTCCCAGCCAGTGCCACAGGAGGACTAGACTGGTTCCCACAAAGGACTTGAAACTTAAGTTTCAAGAATAACTTATCTTAGTACTGAATTCAAATAAGATGTATTCTAGAGAATGTATTATGTTTCTCTTAGAATGCCTTGCTGTCTTATTCACAATGGGGTTATTTAGATTATTTTTTAGAATTATGTTTTACTGGAAAAGAAATGTTATTTGTTATATATTTATTCTTTCTATATTGCCAGTGATGGCTCCCACAATCTCATTTTCAGTTAGCTCCAAGTTGTTCTCCTGGTGTAAACAGGATCTGAACATGTAAATCCTACAATCTGATTATTGACAGAGTAAAAGTGAGACCATCTTCATTAGTAATTTTTTTTTTTTTTTTGTCCTTTTTTAGACCGGCCGCACCGCTCAGCCAGTGAGCGCTGTGAGCGCACCGGTCATCCCTATATAGGATCCGAACCTGCAGCGGGAGCGCTGCTGCACTCCCAGCGCTGCACTCTCCCACGTGCACCACGGGCTCGGCCCTTCATTAGTAATTTTTGATAACAAAGTAAAAGTAAGTAATATGCAACCGGGTACTCAAGCCCTAAATGTGAAACAAAAATGTTTTAACTGGTTTAATTGGAAGTGTGAAGTAAAAATTCTAATCAATAGAAAAACAGAAATCTTGCATTGTAAGGTAGAGACCAAAAAAGAGAGGTCTATTGTGACTTGATTAACTTTGGAATGTGAGTTTTTTTCCATCTAAGTATAGATTGGTAAATAAAAGTGAATGACTGTTATTCATAAAAATTTTGTTGACTGTTATAATAGTGTAACTATTGACTTACACCCCATGCAAAATCAAAAACAAAGACAAAAACACCTCATAGGATACGTTTGTCCTCAAGACATAAAATAATTGAAGCCATATAAATTAAGGTTTTGAAATTCAATCTATACCTTTTAATGTGTACTTTATAAAGACACTTTTATATTAGATGATGGCCATGGATGTTACTGAATTTCACATATGGACAAAACTATTTGGGAAGATAGAAAAATCAAACAGAAAAGCCTATCTTGTAATGTAATTACTTATGCAATTCAGTGAAACTCAGGAAACATTTAGTAGGCCTTGCAAAGAAAACTTTTAATTAAAAATTTACATTATCAGGATCCAGAGTTAAGCTACTCCTTAGGCTTAAGTGGAAAAACACTTCATAAGGAACTGCCAAATTATATCCAGAGAGTTAATCATTTTAAAACAAAAGCAACAAAAATATCACAACTATTGGTAGAACTAATGTATAATTATGAAAAATGTGTGCCACTAACTGATGTTGGGGTGCACAAAATTGTTACCACAAAATATACTTTGACATTGATAAGGCTCAGAAAGAGATACCCCAAGGTGTAAACCTCAGAAATAGCCTCAAAAGCAGTTTTCCTTTGACCTTCTGCTGCCTTCCTATCAGCCTTATTTTTCCATGAAGCAAGACATTGACACTACAATCCCTTTTCCCCAAGGCAGATCATAGACATACTCTAATCTTACTTTCTGCTTTTCTGTCTTGGAGCTGACCATAAAAAAAATTCTTGAGCTACCTTGTCTGATTGCAGGTCATAAGACTACCATTCCATAAAGGGTCTTGCCCCATACCCTAGAGGCAGGAATGCTAAACAAAGGGGCCAAGAAGAATCTGAACAAACCATCCTTCCTGGGCTTCATTAGCATTAGATCATACTTTTCTTGTCCAATCACATTCCTACATAGCTAAGCTTGATTCATAGAACCTAAGTATAAATATGGACATTTTCCCATATTTCTTTGGTTCTTTATTCTGAAGATTCCCTTGTTACATAAAACTATGGTATAATATAAATTGTTATGCCTTTTCTTCTTGTCAATTTGTGTTTATCAGGTGATTTTTCAGAGAACCTTCATGTGGTTGAAGGGATTGTCTTTCCTTGGTCTCTACATAATCATCAAGAAAGAGAGGAGCCTTGTCTCCCAGTTTGTGTGAAAGGTAGTAAGAAAACCTCACTGAATGTCACTTCAACTTGCAAAATTACCTAGTTAAAGATATGAGAAGTTTATTTTTCTTTGGATAAAACCAATTAGCTATCATTGATGTTCACCCCAATTACCAAGTGAGTTTAATATGAACTTGGTGTGACAACTGTTGTTACTAAATCTTCTTAGTTAAGGACTAGTTATTTATCTTGAAAATAAGTAATAGGTTGTATCTGCTTGGATACTATAAAAGGGTGAGATTTCCTTCTGTCTGCAATCTCTTTAGTAGATTTCCTATAATACACATTACATTCTGGTTTAATGCTTAATCAATAATGAAATTGTTTTCCATCTCTTCTACCTTTGTGGAGAGGTTTTCAAGGTTAGAGGAGATTTTGTCTTTAATAATTATATTTCCTCAAAAAATCCTAAATTTCTTTAGGATATCACAGGTAACCAATATTTGATATTCATGCCATCACTGATATTGAGGATTTAGATTTTTCCTTCAAATTCCACTTAAGAATAGTTGCAAATCTAAAAATATGCTACAGAATAAATAACTTATGATCTGTGAATATAAATATGAAAGAATGTTTTTGTTGTTGAAAACAATATTTCTCAAAGACAAAATGTAATTTTTTTTCCATTAAGGATTTTAAATTACTGAAATATATTACTGGTATACTTCCTATTTTCAATAAATTAATTTATATAAAGACATAGTTCACTGTAAACTGTAAGAAAGATTTTATTTGAATTGAAAAAAGAATATAAATGTCCCAATATAATATTGGAATATTTATATATTATATAATACTTAAATATTTGTATATTTCAAATCTTATAATCTAATCTCTCATAGCAAATCCAACAGAAAAAAAAATAGAATAAAAATAAGACATAACTAATAAGAAATATAGTGGATAACGAATAACATTGTTAACAATGTTGATTTAAAGAAACACTCTAATCTGTATATGATAAACTAAAATTTACTTTATGTATAACCAATGTTAGTCTTCACATAAATTTTTTAAATTAGATTTAATTTCTTTTTTTTTTTTTGTCTTTTGTCTTTTTTCTGTGTCCGGCAACAGATCGCAACCCTCAGTGTTGCCCCCGTACCGGACCGGGGACCGGCAACGGGATTGCAACCCTCGGTGTTGCTCCCGCGCCTCGCTCAGCCAGTGAGCGGGAACCGGTCTGTATGTGGGATCCGAACCCTCGGGCGGGAGCGCCGCCGCGCTTCCCAAGCGGCGCACTATCCAGTGCGCCACCGGGCCGGCCCTTAATTTCTTATTTATTTATTAAGAATAGTTTTGCCAAAAAATTGCTAGGTCTGTTCTTATAAATCCCATTTATCTCATGTATTTTTATGTTATGTCCTGAAGAAAAGGCTGAAAAGAAAATACATGCAAGAAACCATTTGGTTGATTATATATTTGACTTAGATATGTGTATGAATAATATTTCCAATGAATTTCAATATATCATAACTTCAATGAAAAGTATTTCAGATTTAAAAATAAATAGCTGCTGGTCTTAACATAATTTAATATAAGCTTGTCCTTTTCCATTTTATTTTAATTCTTTCCTTAATATTTTCAGATTCAACTTTTGGAAAGTAACTCAATGTTCTTTCATTTTCCACTTTTGTCTAGTAAGTGTTTTATATTACTCTTGATAGCATACAAATATTATGCTAAACATTTTTTTCACTCATTCATTCATATATTTATTTTTAAGCTAATATACTTTAAATACATATTAAATGCTGCACATTGTCCTATGTAATTTCACATCTGCATTTGGAGTATGTGATTGGTATCTCAAATTCAAACCACCCAAAATTTACACTAAACTGCTCCTTCTCTAACATTAATTTTTAAAGTGAAAGGTTGTTTCCATTTTATTGAATGATACTTCCAAACACCTAGTTTTCCAAGCTAGAAACCTGAAGCCGTAATTTCTACTTTTCTTTCATCACAGCCTGTGGTCTATGCATTTTTAAGTTCTGCCTACTTCAAATCCTAAATGATTTGAATCTTTTTGCTTTTCTATAACTCCACTGATACTAAGTAGACCATCCTACCTGGGCTGTGCCTAAAGAGCTGTATTCTTTCTTAGTTATTTCCTTAAATGCATTCTTCCGTTGTTGACTTTTCTTTCCATAATGCAGCCAAAGTAGCATCTACACAATGAAAATACAAATACAGATGAACCCCTGCCACCGGCTAAGTGCACTGTTTGAAAATTTTAATGGCTTTCCATTGAAACAGCATATAAGATTATACGTGATAGGATTTTTTGTCTATTTTTATTATTATTAAATTATCACCATTACAGCCCCAATCAGTCCATTATCCATCCCACATTTTTATTGGCATTTTTCACAGTTATTCAAATAATTCATGCCCCCTTCTACCTAAGGAATGTCTGCCATTTCTTTTTCTTTTCCTGGAATTAATTTTCTCCCTTTTTCTCACCCACTCAACTGTCACAAATCCTTTCAAAATCTCATTGAGAAAGTTTTATCCAAGTTTCTAGACTTAGGTCATATCCTGTGGTATATGCTCTCATAGCAACTTATCATTTATGCAAACATAAATTATTAGCATTTCAATAACATAATTAATTGTCTAGTTGTTTCTTTAATTTCTGCTTCATCTAGATTCCATGTTCAAAAAAGTGTTTCATTGGTTTATCATATCTGTAAGTGCAGTGACAAATTTAGCACCTTACAAACAGTAAATAGTCAGGAAATGTATGACAAATAAATATATAAGTATGTAATATTAATATTTAATTCATTCTCACATTACATTTAAAGCCATAAGAATGTATTGTGTAATTCATTATTTTTCAAATAAGTGTGTTGAGGAATGTAGACAGAATAAAAACAAATAAAAAAGTTAACATTATCTCAATTTTAGGCTTTTTGTTTCTTGAAATTTAAAAATGTGCTAGCATACCTCTTGCTTCTATTTCCCTTCTGAATGGCACACATCTTTGGGAATATACAAGGGAATGTGATCATGAGAAGCAAAAAGAAAATCTTCACCTCTCTTTGAGCAATTAAATAGGTGATCTAATTCTTTCCAATTATATGGATGAATCAACTCACAGTAATTGGTTTATCTTTTTATCTGAATTGAATATTTATTTTGCCAAGTAAACCATTTGATAGTTTTAACAAATCAATGAAGTCAAAATATTTAAACACAGTCAGGACTCTAATACAAATAATGGCTTTTTCTTCCCAACTGGGAAGAGTTGGACCAAATATTGAAATAGGTTGTTCACCCAACACATCCACTACAAGATATTTTAGAATTCAAATAATCATGAGCATGTGTGTTGGGACCATTTCGTAATTAAAAAATACCAAAATCACTGTGTTGGGCAAAATGTTTGAGCCTTACTTCTGCCAGGCAATTTTCTTTTTATGTAAGAAAAAATGCCCCTCTGCCCTGAACTGGGAGCATTTTAAAGTATTCCTAGAAATGATTAACAAAATAATGCTATTTTAGGTCGCTGAACATCAGTGGTGCATTGAGAGGTGGATGAAAAGGATGAAAATATAATAAAGGGTTGGTAGTCAGTTGGGATTGTGTGCTACTGATAAATCTGCTACACTCTAGTCTATAATTCCCAGATTTTCACATTTTGAAAGAACCTGGTTGTTTCTCCCTTGGTTCTATTAATTTATTTATTCTGCGGGGAGGGGAGCAGGGAAGGGGGAGCCTGGCAGGTATGGCATCTGAACCCCTGACCTTGCTATTTTAACACCATACTCTAACCAACTAAACTAGATGGCCAGCCTGGTTCTATTACTTTAAAGATTTTTCTAAAAATGAGAATAAACACAGAGGTTAAAAATATTAGGAAGGTAACTAACAAATACATGTTTTGGAAAAGTAATGTCACTAGTGATCATAAGAGCATGTTGAAGAAGACAGCCAAGTTCATTAGAATGTGGAAAAGTCACTTGTTTCATTAAGAGTGATTCCTTTTCTCCTTCTATGAGGGAACTTCACAAAGTTTGTGGAAAGATTTGTATTGTGTTTCAATTTTATTTTTCCACGAACTTTTTGAAATACCCTTGTACTTTCCTGATAGGTCTGTCTCAGTTTTTTGTTCACTCTTGATCTATACTCATTCTCCTCTTAAATTTAAATATTTTCTTTTCTTTTCACCTTCTTTCCTTATAAAGATTTTTTCAAGAAAATTGTAACCATCTCTGGATTTTGAATTGTAGCCTTTTTACTTTATTCTTCTCTAATTTGTATCTCCCAAAATGACTTCCCCGATCTCTAACATTATATTTTTAACTGTTTTAAAAATACGTCTTCTTGGATAGTTTACTGCTAGCTCAAACTCAGCAAGTAATGAGTATGATGTGACTGTAAACTTCTAGTCTAGACTGGCAATCCATGAAGCAGGGATAAAGTTAGGAAGTTATCGCAGCCTTCTAGATAAGAGTTTCTCTACTTGGTGCTTTTGACATTTTCACTGGATAATTCTTTGTTGTGGGACTTGCTCAATGCATTGTAAAATATTTCACATTTTTGGACTCTACCCACTAGCTTCTAGTAGTACCTTTTCCCCAGTTGTGATAATCAAAAATGTCTCTAGACAATGTCAAATACACTCTTGGTATCCAAAAAAAAAAAAAAAAAACCCTCAGGCAGGAACCCCTAATTAAGATTATAGAGGTCTGTATTCTGAAAAAAAAAAAAAAAAAAAAAAAAAAATGGAGAAGTAGTAAAATTAAGAAGCATTTTGGAAGAAGACTCAATGAGGTTAATGACTAAGTATATGAAATTAAGGAGAAGACAAAATTTCAAGTTGTTTTCTAACCTGGTTATTAAGGAATTCCTAAGTTTAAAAGTCTTGAATTTTTGTATTTTTATCTTGTATATACTTTTTCCTTTATTTAGATTTTTATACTATTCCCTTTACCAAGATTTTTCTTTGTCCTCCCCATATATGATTAATAAAGTTGTATTTATCATTAAGTCCTAACTCAAATACCACTCATCACCATTGTGGCTATTTTCTTACCCTTACACTCTTAACACACACAGAATATTTGTTTTTTTCTTTGAGCCACTAGTTATCACTAGTTATTTTGCAATGAGTTTATTACCTATGTAAATAGTAGAACCTCATGTCACTTTTTATATTCCTTTACAACTTATCACAGTGCATGGAATATAAGTGCTTAAAAATACTGAATAATTTACTTAGTGAGATACAGAATAATATTTTTTTCAAAATGTATATTATTGTTATAGATATTCAACATACATTAACATTGATATTGATTTTGTAATAATAGGCTGAATTTAGTCTCTGTGCATTTATTTTCAAACATTTGTTTGAATAGAGTAGGTAGAATATAAATATAAAATATAATTTCACATAAAACCAAGTATGCACATACAGAACAATTAAACTCGGACATATAAAACAAATTTATACATATAGAAACTAAAAGTTTGTCAAGTAATACACTAACTATTTCATACAAAACAAAATAGATGTTTAAAAATGACCGAGAGGAGGGTAAATGGTTCTCTAAGAGTCAGAAATCTTGTTTGTTGTTAGTTAATATCATTTTCTTAAAGTTATGTGTTTCATCAGAGACTGTGGGCTTGGAAGGGGAGGGCATATGGGGAGGACCTATTTTCCATACTTTAAAAAAATGATTTTGAAAATTTCCAATAGAACTACCATAAGATCTAACAATCCCACTACTGGATATATACCCAAAGGAAATGAAGTCAGTATTTTGAGAGATATGTTTACTGTATGTTTACTGCAGCACAATTCACAATAGCCAAGATATAGAATCAACCTAAGTGTTCAACAATGGAAGGAATGGATAAAAAGATATGGTATATATACACAATGGAATATTATTCAGCCATAAAAAAAGAATAATATCCTGTCATCTACAGCAATACAGATGGGCTTGAAAGTTATTATGTTATTATTATTATTTGTTTTAAAGGTGAGCAGTAAGGGGATCTTAACCCTTGACTTGGTGTCATCAGCACCACGCTCTCCCAAGGGAGCTAACCGGCCATCCCTATATAGGGATCTGAACCCATGGCCTTGGTGTTATCAGCACCACACTCTCCCAAGTGAGCCATGGGCCAGCCCCGGAAGTCATTATGTTAAATGAAGTGAGCCAGGCACAAAAAGACAAATACTGCATGATCTCACTCATATGTGGAATATATTGAAAGGAAAAAAAAGTTGATATTACTGAGACAGAGAGTAGAACAGTGGTTATCAGAAACTTGGGAGTGAAGGTAGGGAGGAAAAAAAGGGAGAGTTTAGCCAATGTATACAAAATTACAATTAGATAGGAGTAATAAGTTTTGGTGTTCTATTGCACAGTAGGGTTACTATGGTTAACAGGTAAGTCTTCTATATTACATAATAGCTAGAGCAGAGGCTTTTTACACTATAAAGAAATGATAAATGCATGAGGTCATGGTTACATTAACTGCCCTAACCCAATCATTATACAACATACATTTGAATCAAAACATTGGATAGTACCCATAAGCATGTATGATTGCAATCTGTCAATTAAAATAAATTTTAAACATGAGTTTCACACTTCACTGTATAAATATTCTTCTAAATTGTTTAGAAAACATGTGAGGGGTCTGTCATTCACTTCAGAAAAGTCCTTATAAAATTAAGTAGGAAACTACAATAAATGCAGTATAATCAGAATAGAGTACTAAAATGAACTTTGGGGGACAACGCATTTCAAAATAACTTTTACAAAGCTTCGCATCCATGTATGTGAACCAAGTGAATGGTCTTTCTTCACACAACCTCATATGCAGCATCCCCGCTGCGTTGTTGTAAATGATTTCACTAAAAGAACTGCAAGTTGAATTTCTTTAATCTTAAAAAAAAAATGTTCTTCTGACTATAGTTCAATATTATGATATTTTGAAAGAGTCTAATTAATCTCAGAGAGTAATCTCAGAGAGTCTAATTTTTGCATTTAAAAATAACACTTGTATTTTTAAAATTTAAAACACAAAGAAAAAAGTGAGTTTTATTGTGTTACCTAACCGAATTCTGGATTATTTTATATATCAACATAAATCAAGTGGTGCAGCATTTTACATTATTTAAATATTAAAAATACTTCCACAGAAATGTAAATCTTAACATGTAAATGTCTATTTTGTCTGCGAGACCTTGAAAACTGAGCTCACTTGGAACGTCTCTACCAAAATGGAAAAATCAGAATGTTACAATAATCTTTTGCCGAAAAGAGCTCTCTATTTACTACCCAGGCACATTATTTAAAAGAGCTAGGTAATAGAAAGTGAAACACTGTATATGTGCATTAATGGTTAGAAGATAACCTCCTCTGGCCACTTAGGCAGTGCCATATTTCCATTATGCAAATGCGGTTATCGTTTTCCACATCCTCTTCATCTGCCTCCACATAAAATTAATTAGATCAACTTAAATGTACAATTTTCAAAATCAGTCATACTGTTGTTATCTCTGCTATGGCAAATATAAAAGCCTGGCTTTCCTTATAATTATTCTCTTGTTTCTCTCACAATTCACGTTACTACATAATCAATACATATATCTTGGCCCTGGAGTATAAGGAGTCATCAGTCATTGGTTTCTTTGTAATTAAGACAACTGTTTCTATTGTTTGAATTCCTTCTCTACTGCTTGTTGTCTATAGAGCCTTTGCAAGTTGCATTGTCTAATGAATCATCTATTTCCTGATTTTTGATTTTTGAAATAGAACTTATAATTCAATGCTGTGGAGAGAAATGAAAGTGATGCTGCATTTAAAGTGCTTGGCTTAGGGCTGGCTGGTTAGCTCAGTTGGTTAGAGTGTGGTTTTGCAACATAAGGTCAAGGGTTTGTTTGATATAATCCCATTTATTTATTTTTTCTTTTGTTTCTTGTGCTTTTGGGCCTTATTCATAAAATCTTTTGCTCAGCCCTATCTCCTGGAGTGCTTCCCTTATGTTTTTAGTAATTTTATGGTTTCAGGTCTTATGTGTAAGTATTTGATCCATTTTGAGTTGATTTTGGTATATTGTTAGAGGTACAGGTTAGATTCATTTTTTTTACATATGGATGTCCAATTTTCCCAGTGCCATATATTAAAAAGGCTGTCTTTTCCCCAATGTATGTTCTTGTTGCCTTTGTCAAAGATCAATTGGCTGTAAGTATGTCGGTTGATTCCTGAGTTTTCTATTCTGTTCCATTGATCCAAGTGTCTGTTTTTATGCTAGTACCATGCTATTTTGATTATAACAGCTTTGTAATATAATTTGAAGTCAGGTAATGTTATGCTCCTGGCATTTTTTTTTGTTGTTGTTGTTGTTCAGGATGCTCAGGATTGCTTTGGCTGTTTGAGGTCTTTTGTTATTCCATATGCATGTTAGAACTGTTTTTCTGTTTCTATGAAGAATGTCATTGGTATTTTGATGGAGATTGCATTGAATCTGTAGATTGCTCTGTGTAGAATGGACATTTTCATGATGAAGCTTCTGCACAGCAAAGGAAACAATGAACAGAGCAGAAAGACAACCTACAGAATGGGAGAAAATATTTGCAAACCATACATCCAACAAGTGATTAATATTCAGAATATATAAATAACTCAAACAACTATACAGCAAAAATAATAATAATAATAATCCAACCTAAATATCCATCAGTGGATGACTGCATAAGGAAAATGTTGAATATATACACAATGGACTACTACTCTTCCATAAAAATGAATGGAATTCTGCCATGTGCAACAACATGGATGAGTCTGGAGAAAATTATGTTGAGTGAAGTAAGCCAGGCAAAGAGAGAGAAATACCACAAATTCTCACTCATAACTGGGTGCTAGGAAGGAAGGAAGGAAGGAAGGAAGGAAGGAAGGAAAGAATGAACGAAAGAAAGAAAGAAAGACCACAACAATGCATTGAACTTTCAATTAAACTTTCAGAAGGAGAGAACAAATCTACGGGTACTAGAGATGACGGGAGAGAAAGGGAGGAGTTTTGGGAGTGATAGGTCGGATAAAGGGCATAAAGAAAAATCACTATTTGTAGTAATGAATATGCTAATAATAAAAAAATTAAAATTAAAAAAGTCGAGTGTCTACTTTCCCATAACTACCAGCCACGAAAAAATAAATAAATAAAAATAAAGTGCTTAGCTTAATGATTGAATCATAGTAAGCCTTGAGTAAATATTACTGATAATTGTAATTAGAACACTGGAATAACAAACTCTGAAGCTATAAAATCTTCTGAGGCTGCAATTTTGAAATCCTAGTTAAATGCTGCAGTTCAACAAAGTAAATGGGAAGATATGGGCAAGAATCTGAAAATACGTGTCAGATAAATATATGAGGGATGAGGACCATGGAAAGGAGGTAGTGAAAATCTTTGGAAAATGGTCTAAAGTCCAACTTTACTACACAGGGGAAAGAGTCCTTAACTCTTTTGAAGACAATTGAACACTCTTTAAAGGTCACGAAGCTATCTGAGATTGCTTCAGAAAGTTCATGGAAAAAATGAAATGAAAGATAATAAGAGTTTTCCGTGAACGTTTTGAAGACTGCTTGTACTTGTATAGGACAAGTGAGAAAGAGAATTAGCCCATGCAAAGGAAAGCAAAGCAAAACAAACAAAACACCCTTACAGATCACCTTTTTAACTCCACTTTTCCAGTTCAAGTGTGCTTCCTCTAGATTATACCAATGCTGAGATCTCCTGACTGCTCTTTTTTTTCAAACTTATTTTGTAATTGAAACATAATTGATTATACATATTAATGGGGTACAGAGTTGACTTAGTATTTGTGTACAACATATGATGATCGAATCAATATTATTAGCATGTTCACCATTACAAATCATAATTATTCTTTGTGTCCCTTTCCCAATTTCTCCCTGACCTCCCCCCACCTCCCCCTTTCCTAAATTTGTAATCATAGGTCTGTTCTCTCCCTCAGAAAGTTCAATGTATTATTCTGGTCTTTCTTTCTCTCTTTCTTAGTTGTCACTTATGAGTGAGGACATGCTGTATTTATTTCTCTTCCTGTGTCTGGCTTATTTCACTTAACATAATTTTCTCCAAGCTCATCCACATTGCTGAGAATGGCAGAATTTTCTTTTTCTTTTAATGGCTGAGTAGTAGTCCATTGTGTATATATACCACATTTCCTTTATCCAGTTTTCCCTCAATTTACATTTAGGTTGGTTCCACATCTTGGCTGTTGTAAATAGAGCCACAATGTACATGGGAGCACAGGTATCCCTTTGACATGATGATTTCCATTCCATTGGGTATATACTCAGAAGTGGGACTGCTGAATCATATGGTAATTCTATCTGTAGTTGTTTGAGAAACCATACTGTTTTCCATAATGGTTGTATTACCAACAGTGTAGAAGAGTTCTCCACATCTCCACCTGACTGTTCTTATTCACAATTTTTTTCTTCTCCAATCCATTTTATTCATTATTTCCTAATGAAACTTCCTAATACACAGTTCATTCAAAAAACGATCAATTTTATTCCATTACTTGTACCAACAATTGTAATTCTTTATCCCTGGCATCTAAGATCCTTCATCATATGATTTTACCTTGCCTTTGCAATATTTTAGAGTGTTGATACATACTATGATCCAGCTAAAATAAATGCCTTCCTTTTTATGGAAATGTTTTCCATATTTTTGTTCTTTATTTATTTGTTTAGTCAGCAAAAGCTTATAAAGTATCCCAAATATGTACCACATCATGCTGGTTTATGGAATAGATAGCTGTATTGCTTACCATCAATGAGCTTTACAGGCTATTAGGTGATAAAATTGTATCATTCATTAATTTCTACAGTGTATTTACTGTGTATAGAGAGAAGCAACAATTGCAGTAAATTCAATAAAGATGATATTTTAAATCAGATTGGGAGAGTCACTAATGGCCTCGTTGAGGTCACAGGTGAGCGGCGTGCCCCTGTAGAACAATTAAAGTCAAGCTAAATGAAGAAGGCAGGTGGAATGATATTTCAGGTATGGAAAATGCTTTATATAAAGCACAGCATAGCCTCATTAAATCTGAAGCTACACATGCACACACACACACACACACACACACATGCTTCATCTATATATGAGCACATTATTGAAGGACCTTATGTAATAATTTAAGAGGTTTAAAGTTTCTGGGGCATTATACATATAAAGTCATTTCATCTGCAAACAGAGATAATTTTATTTCTTTCTTTCCAATTTGAATGTCTTTTATTTCTTTTTCTTGTCTATTTGCTCTGGATCTAATTCTTTTACTATGTTGAATAGAAGTGGTGAGAGTAGGTGGGCATCCTTCCCTTGTTTGTCTTCTTAGAAGATCCTTCTAAGATTAAATTTCAGAAGAAAAGCTCTTAGTTTTTCACCTTTGAATATTATGTTAGCTGTCAGCTTTCATATGTGGCTTTTATTATGTTAAGGTAAATTCCTTCTATACCTAGTTTGTTGAGAGTTTTTATTATGAAAGAGGTTTTAATTTGTCAAATGTTATTTCTGTTCCTAATAAGATGATCATGTGATTTTTATCCTTCATTCTGTTAATGTGGTGTATCATATCAATGGGGAATTGCTGTTCAATGGGTATAAAACTCTCAGTTATGTAAGATAAATGAGTTCTAGAGATCTGCTGTACAATATTGTGCCAACAGTTAACAATACTATATTATATACTCAAAAATTTATTAAGAAGGTAGATCTCACGTGTTGTGTTCCCACCACAAAGAACAAAAGCAAAAACATACAAAACAAAAACAACACAAAAGGGGTAACAGGAAATTTTGGAGGTGATTTATAAATTTACTACCTTGATTATGGTGATAGTTTCACTGGTGTATGTGCATATGTCAAAACACATAAAAATGTATACTTTAAATATGTGCAGTTTCTTGTATATTAATTATGCCTCAATACATATTTTTAAAATGTTATATCTTTATTCTAATACTTAAAAGCAATCTTTGAAGACCTTTAAATGAGAAGTTTTGTGATTAGATTTGTATCTTAGAAATCCCTTTCTAGGATAAATGTGGAGAATAATTTGGAAAGGGTACAAAACTGATGTAGGATGGAGAGAGAGCAGCATAATTAACATTTTAAGAGGAAATATAGAGAACCTAAATAAGGAAGGATTGTAGGAATGGAGAGACTGGTCAGAATCAAAACAATCTAACAAAAAATATTGATCATGTGCAACAAGATTTGGTGACTTACTAGATATAATAGGGTACTGTATGTAATTCAGAGGAAGAAGTCTGGTCAGTGTAATTTATAGGTCAAAGTTTCTGAGGCCATGAGGAGGTGACTCAAAGACTCTGGGACTTCTGATAATATAATCTATTTCTTGTACAATTAATAAGTCTGAGGACATCTTTGTAGAAAGACATATATTTAAAATGACAATTAGATGAATTTAATTTTTATATTTCTAGGGAAAGTTCTTGTATTAAAAAATAGCAAAAGTTTATGCAGTGTGGAATTTAACCTCCTTTGTTATTCAGACTTAAATGAAGATGTGCAACGATTCTATAAACTCGATTGCTCTTTATTCTTTTAGTGATCCAAAATGTTCGCTGAATGTTGATTTTTCAGCATTTTTAGCTAAAACTGAGTATTTCTACAAAACACTCATAACTCAGTAACAACTTATTTGTTGATATTTGCCTACATTATTACTATAAGAAAAATATTATTAGTTATATGATAAATTCTATTTAAAATAACCTTATTGCAGAAACACTTGCCACTCAATGTTAATATTATTAACAATGTAAATAAATTCATCTAAAAACCTTTATACTGGGACATCATTCAATGTCAAATACACTATAGTAGACACTTTAAGTAATATATTATTCATTTGATCTATTTGTGAGTTATTATTAGTAACTTTTCAAAATCCCTTTTGTTAAAACTGAGTGTGCTGAAGGAGTAAAATCTCAAAAATGCTTTCAGACAGAGTCAGCTTCAAGGGCATATGATCTGTGCAGTCACACAGGGTCCCACAGTTAGAAATGCTGTGAATCTGAACTTTAAATTTCACCCAAATTCACTTTTTTCTAGGATTCTTTGGTTCTTTCTCTGAGTTTAATTTTTATGATACTTTATGTTTTCTAGGTCTTGAAGTACCTCTGAAAATAAGGAAAGAGTTCTAAATAATCTAGGACAATGCTTTTAGTGGACAGATTTTTTCTTTATATTTATTTGTTTAATTTATCCTTTTAAATAAAATAAAATAAAATTATAAAATTTTTAAAAATTCTTTTTATTATAGCAAAGCTGGGCAAAACCATCACTTAGGGCCAATTCCAACTCTGCCCACCCACTTACCTGTGTGTGGCTGATTTTGTGCTACAGTAGCAGAGGTGAGTAGTTGTGACAGAGAACATATGGCCTGAAAAACCTAAAATATTTATTGTCTGGTAACAGAAAAAGTGTTCTGATCCTTACATAAGAGCATTAAAAATGTTCTCTCTTGTATGTAAACAAACATTTCAGTGAGTGTATTTTTATTTTATTTTATTTTTTAATATAGGGTATTCAAAGAACATTATACAGAACAGAGTACTAGCATTTCATGTTTGTACTGGGTTGAATAGTGGCCCCTAAAAATTTTTGCTCACCCAGAACAAGAGAATGTGACCTTATTTGAAAATTGGACCTTTGCAGTTGTAATCAAGTTAAGATACAGTCATATTAAATTCGAGTGGCTACAAAATCCATTATTGGTGTCTTAAGAAGAGAAAAATTTTGACACAGATACATATGAGTGCACCTCAAAAAGTTCATGGAAAGATTTATATTATCTTTTAATTTTATTTTTTACAAACTTTCTGAAGTACCCTCGTGCACGGAGAAGACGATGTGAATATGCAGAGAGAAGAAAAGCACACTGAAGATAGAGACACGGGAGAAAAGACCATGCAATGAATGAGGCAGAGGTCAGAGTAATGAGTCTACAAACCAAAGAGTGCCAGGGACTGACAGCTGACACCAGAAAGCAGAAGAGCAGTGAGAGATTCATCCGTAGAGCCCTCCGAGAGTTCATGGTTCAGCAGAAAGCTTGGCTTCAGACTTCTGGTCTCCAGAACAGTGAGAGAGTAAGTGTTTGTGGTTTTTGGTTACCCAGTTTGTGGTGCTTTGTTAAAACAGACCCAGGAAATGAATACTTTGCTTTAAATCATTTTAATAGAATTCTTAAATATACTTAAACTACTGAACATTTTTTCTAACGTTTTACTGTTTTAAAGTAGAAGATAAATGGTTATTAGTATTATAGCAGAAGCCTTATACTCTAAATAGGCTTTTACCATATGGCAATTTTACAAAACACATAAATACTTTATCCCTTTTTTATAAAAAATAAATTGTATTGAATTTAATTATCAGTTATGACTTAGTGGGTCAATATAGTTCTTTAAAGATAATAGAATATATGAATGTTTATCTTAATATTTATTTAATAAAAGACCAATCATTATTATGATTCTAAAGAGCATACAAATTAAAGTTATGATGAAAAGTGTAGCTTAATTTCTTCCTTTTATTACTTATCTCTGTTAATTTTATAACTGCTAAATCATGTAAAGCAATTATTGCCAATCATTACAGCTCAAGAGCAATAACAGTTTTATTTGTTAATTAAATACTTATTTAGAGCACTTCATTTCAAGTGTTAACAATTTCCTACTAATTTCCTACTAGCAGTAAAAAACATATTTGTAATTCAGGAGGACAGCTTGAATATCTAAACTACTGAAGATTTAGAAAAAAATAATTTTGACAAAATTACATAACCAAAGAAAGACAGAGAAGCATGGGTAACTGTGAGTGCCGGAGTACCCATTTTTTTGCAGCTATTTACCATATTTACTTAGAAGTTTTACTGTTACTTTCCAGAATGTTCTACATATTTTAGTGTTTTAAAGTATCACTGAACATGTGCTGCCATGATCATGATGTAATTTGTAGATCCAAGTGCTGTTTTTCAGAACTCCAAACAACATTTATTACATTTGCTAAGTAATTATATTTACTCGTGATAATTTCGATTCCACAGAGCGAATCAGCACAGGTGTCACTAGCAGTTATATTTCTTCATCCACAGAGCCCCTGCTGTACATAAAGCATCCACTAGTAATTTTCTTTAATTCACTTAATTGCTTGGGGCAGCCTGAGCCACTCTTTTCCCTTAATTTGATGTGTTCTGTTGTGTTTCATAGGAAACAGAATAATCTGAAGAGGGGCCACTTATAATCACAATAATTGAAATACAAGCACACTTGTATCTAATATAGACTTGAAGTCAACCTTGCAGCATTTACACATGTAATCTATTTGATATAAACAATTCAAGAAATTCTAATAGCTCAGAATAAGAGAAAGCAAAACAATAAGAGGGAAGAATTGCAAAGTAAAACAGAAGACTACTGTTTTTAAAAAGATTATGAAACTTACTTTTAATATAATGATATTAAAATCTAAAGTAATCTCCTGACAATTCTTTTTTCTTGTTTTAGGATTTATTATTATATTCACTTGTTTTCCCAAGATTCAGTTATAAATGTACATTCTAATGTTGCTGAACTACTTGTAGTTTATCAAACATGTTATTAATTAATTAATTAATTAATTTCTACTAGCCTTACCTTTGCACATTCTGCTTCATCTAGCTAAAGTGTATGTGACCCAATTTACCTTATGCTTTTAGATATGCACAGTCTTTGGTGCATGTGTTTTAAGTAAATGAATACTTTGATGGATGAATAATGCTTTCGATACCTTTAAAATGCTGAAGGGATCATCACTAATTGTTCTTGCAATGTAAAAGCTTCAGGCATCATAACGAAATAACAATTATTGAATGAGTTCTATTTCCTACACTTATACAGTATATAAAATCTTAGCTAATGTTTAAGGTGTTTAAAGAAACAGAACCCTTAATATATTCTGTAAAAATTTCATTCAAGAAAACATAACAGAATAAGTACTTTGCTTTTGGAAAGCTCAATTACCATAGAAAGTAAAATGTTGTTACTGAAGAAACAGGTTCCCATAGAACAAAACAAATGAATACATAATTTGAAATCTAGCTTGTACCTGCATGAGTGAGAGATAACTTTTGATTTCATCAATCTCTGTCACTCTCAGCAACATTGTGGGTATTATGTAAAATTAAGTGAGGAAAGTAGCATTAGCTAATGGAATGGTGAACACCTGTTTAATAAAATCATTTTTCTTGTTTCCATTTACATTTTTAACTGATGATATTTAGATGATGAGCTTGCATTTATCAGGGAGCTGTGCATGCACAGAAGAATGGCTAAAAATGCTACCTATATCATTGCTGGAATAGTTGAAAAATCACCTAGGTCCAGTAAAAGAGATGCTCTTCTATTAATTCAAATATGTTTGTTCTTAAGAGTTTGGATATTGTTGTATCCTTTGACAACATTCTTAATTCTGAGAATTTTTTGCCTGGCAAAGTACACAAAGATCACAAAATCTCCAGTAAGGTGGAGGGGGAGGTGCACAGATTTCCTAAAGCCCTACTTGAGAGTTGATGGGTTCCAGGAAAAGATGTCATAGTCAAACAGCTATCTCATGAACAAAGCTATTTATTTCTGTGTCTCTGGTTTGCTGATATCTCATACGCAGGCTTCACTCTGTTGGAGCTCAGAAAACAATACTACAAAGTATGATGCTCTGTCATGCTTAGTACTTTGAACTAAAGGAGATTGAAAGGCCTCAGATGCAAGGTCTCTCTACCTTCTCCTGTCCTTCTGTCTCCTGCTCCTTTTCCTCCCCCAGAGAGATTCATAGAAACCAGAATTCCGCTGGGTTATAGAATCTAGAACCCCTCTCCCCTAAAGCAAGTCATAAAACCTAGAAAGGTCATTCTCTACCTCTTTCCTTCTCCCTTGAGAACCCTCATGCCAGAGGGATTCTACACATACCTGGCAGATAGGAACGCTACACAGAGTCACCGAGAAGAATCTCAACCAACAGGCCTTGCTGGGTTTCCCCACTCAGTCTGTTACCATCAGACTATACCCTTTTTCAATCAGATTTCTACATGGCTAACTGTTCTTCAATAAACATAAGCATAAAATATAAAGTTTTCCCTGAACCTTTCTATCTTTATTTCTAAAGACTCCTATGTTATGTAAAACTTTGGTTGTATGAATTTGTTATGCTTTTCTCTTGTTAATTCGATTACATGATTGTTGGCTGTGACACAGCGGTTGAGAAAAGGTATCACATTGTTCTGCCCCTACAACTTACCATGAGCCTTCAAAATCTTCCTCTGCTTAGATAATTTCTTTCAACATGGTTATCATATGCCCATAACAAATCTCTTTCTACTCCCAATTGACACTGAAACACAAAGCATAGTGAATATATGCTAATAAATATTGTTCATCAATGCTATTTGATAATTGTATAATAATTTGTTTCTGGATATGGCATAATTAATTTAACTGAACAGAGAAAGAATTTAGAATTAAAAGATTTCCAATGTAAATGTTCTAAGAAAAGGGAGGTCAGGAGCCTAGAATCAGAAAGAATCCTGTCTAAAGATTAGCCAAGCTGAGGAGAATATTAAAGTCCTCTTGATCTCCTGCAATAATAATTTAGGGCACAACATGAAGGCAATATTTTAAGAAATTAAGTCAAACTAGCAAAACTGTTAGCTTTACAATAGAGGAATGTGATATGTCATTGAAATTTAGATTAGGTAAGGGTATAGACTTACCCCCTTCAATATCACATTTATCTGGGAAGCTTTGCTGTTGGATGGTTCAGAGATTAAACTTTTTGCTAAGACTTTTGATGTGTGCTCCTATTCGAATGATGGTCACTTTGGCTTTGGGTCTCAGATGTTGCAGCAGAGAGGAACACAGGGAAAGAAGCATAGAAGCATTTCCTCAGCTGGATTCTTTAGTTCAGAGAATTTCTAAGTGACAACAAAGGCTTAGTTCAGGAAATATTAGCAGACACTTTATACTTGTGGCATCTGGATGTCCAGACAGACTTAAGTTACAGAATGCCAACAAATATATGTTTCTGAAATCCTAACTCCAGGCTAGGAATTCTAATAGGCGATGTCAGCAATTTTAAAGAGAACATATCACAGATTCTGTTCTCATATAGTTTACAATCTAGTAGAGGTGATAAGATACGCATGTAAGTGCACTCAAGAAGCAGATAATTTACAGATGCTATGTATGAATATATTTATGTTATGTGTTTGTTGATAAGTTTAAAATTTTAGCCTATCCTTCTTATTGACACTTTTCCCTTTTTAAATTAACTCAAACTTCCTTTCACTTTTTCTACATACATTGCTATGTTTCATAGCAATTGCTTTTCTGTGAATATCCTATTGCTCCTCTTCTCAAGGGAAAACATTCTGTTGTCTATTTATATATTTTTGTCTTTTCCTTCAGTTAATTTACTGAGCTCTAGCTCTATTCATGCTCAAGGTGAACTTTCTGCATTCATTATTTAAAAAGTGACATCACACAACTGTTCACCTTCTCTAGGCTATAAAAGACACAGATATTGTGCTATTATAAAATAAATGCATTGCGTGCTAGAGCAAAAGGGCATGCTTTCTTTCTCTGCAAAGAAGATTGCTGCCTATGTTTTGTGGTGGTGTTTCCAATATTTGCTGCATTCCATCTATATTGGTATCATGCTTTACTTTCTTTTTTTTTTTTCTTAACTTTCAATATCATTATGAGAAGTAATTCTATTAATTTACACTAAAAAAAAGCAACAACAACAAAAAAACTGGCTCCACAGATGTGTTTCAGCCCTTCTATCACCAATATTCTAGTGAAATGTATTGTAATGCGTGCAGCATGAAACTATTTTGTTATTAATATAAAGCCTATATAAAATTAAATACCTCTTGCTAGGTTATGTGAGAAATTATATACCCCTTGCTAGATTATGTGAGACCTCATGAACTCCTCAGGCAGAGGAGACTTTAGCAGGACCCAGGCATGATGAAAAGAGGTGGATTTGGAGAGTGTGAGCCAAGATAAGTGTGCTTGCCTCTGCCTGTGCTGAGCAGGCAAAATTGGCTGTCACTGTGCTAAGCATAAGCCTGGCTAAAGGGGCACCATGGGAATATGTGATGGAGGTGACTTTTCCCTTTTTCCTGCCAAGTAAAGAAGGATACTAGCTCCGTCCAAACATAAAGTGAAGAGTTTCAAGCTGAAAAGTCACCACATAAAATGTTGTTGCTGCTTGCAAGTCAAAACCTTTGAAAAAATCTCTCCTAAAGGAGGAAAAATAAACAAAACAATACACATTCATAATTTATTTTATAATTTTTGCAGCTGAACAGACCACTGCCCATAGCAGCAATTCATGGACTCTAAGTTAAAACTTAGCTCATATAAAAAAGTAAAATGTTAGGAAAATCTTGCATTTTCTATCTCAGATCTACATCTCCAGTGAGTGCAAAAGAAAAGAATAAAAGAATTTTCTTGGGAGGGATTTTACTGAGTCAGTCAGTATTTTTGATGACAATATTCCCTCATAAATTCTTTTAAAAATGCTTAAATTAATTTGTTTATAAAGTAATTCAGCAAAAGTACAATTTAAGGTCAGAAGGTTGTTTTAAAATACCTTAGCTTTAGACTATTCTGTTTGCTATAATTTAGGAATTAAATATGCAAACCCATTTCCACCGACCTCAGTCAGCATTTACGTTGCTCTTGGCTTATCTATCCTAACTGCTTTTATGCATGAGAGGAATTAGACTACAAAACTCATATGACTGCCTCATGCACACATTACACAGATAAGCCACCCGCTTGTTTCACATGATATATCCAGAGAAACATTCTTTTTCTTTAAGCTTGTCTACAACCTACTGTTCACATGATAGTACTAGAGGGGAAGAAGTTGTATCATTACTAGTTTCTTCTTAGCTTCTTTATGCAGAATATTATGATTATGATTATTATGATGATTATATGATTAAAAATATCCTCTATATAAGACCTGCAGCAGTCAAATCAAATATATATAAATTCCCCTCCCCCCCCCAATTTTTTTTTTTAAATTCCACACAGAGGAGTTCTGGTAAAGATGGTGGAATAGATGGTCCCCAGCGTCACTCTCATCCACAAATCAACCAATTTACAACTATATAAATGTAACAACCAAGCTGGGGCCACTGGAGCTCAGGGGAAGAGGAGAGACCTACGGAGTTCATGAAGGTGAAGAAGCCACGATGAGAGAAAGAAAAAAACTGCTCAGTGTTTTGGGCCGTGACTGCTGCTGGAGCTGCTGAGTGCATGGAGCAGGGGCCGGCAAAAGCTGCAGCTGTGCCCTTCAGATGGAGTTGCTTGGAGGCAGCAGGGGAGAAGAGGGCCTTAGTTGCCTCCAGGACAGCAAGACCACTAATAGGGTTCCTGTGGATCCACACACAAGTGAGGAGCCAGAACAGCTGAAAAAGGGGAGCCATTTCAGAGGCTAGTGAGTCCCTCTGCAAGGGACTGGTACAGGGCCTGTCCCATGGGAAGCATTTGGAGCACGGACAGTGGGGGAGATGGGCCCACTGGGAGAACACTGGGGCACAGCAAGGACAGTTGATCTGCTCTCAATCAGCACAGGACCACTCAGAGGAGACTGGTCGGGAATGCAGAATTGCATGGGGTGCAGTTTGATGAAAAGATTCAGGACCAGATCAGAGTTTCTACACAACACAGATCCACTGGGTCTCTGGAGAGCTGGAAGTACCTATAAGGTCAACCATTAAACCCTGAGCTGTACAAAAAGCTTTCCCTAGGGACACAGCATCAAAGCAGCAATTTAGCTCAACAACACAGTTCAAGTACTGGTTCCCACAGGAAGTTCCCCCGTTTTAGAAGCAAGGAAAGGACAAAAAATTAGTTCCAGCCTGGGCACATTGCCAGTGCCTTGGGGCCCTGGCTGGGAACCCCTGGGCATGGAGCCAGGGATGGACACCCCCTACAACCCAGCACATTGTCAGTGCCACGGAGCATGCCCAAAACATCACCTCCATGTGGATGGCCCACCACAGCCACCACAGTAACCACAGCTGCCACAAAAGTGGCTAGACATCACAACCACCATTCAGATGGTCCACCAGCCACTGGAGTGCATTAACACTACGGAGAGTCACCAGCAGGGACCAAAGAAATAATAGGATGTCTCTTTCCACAAAGCACATTCCAGAGTGACAGAAGAAGCATCTGCTCTATGATAATATTGGGGGACCTGAGCCCACCTTTCAGCATTGGACAGATCATCTATTCAACAAATCAACAGAGTAACCATTACCCTTTCAGAGGGAGAGAAGAAATCTAGGGTTATCAGTAGTGGGAGGGGGGAGCGAGGGGAGATGGGGAGAGATTGGACAGGGGCATAAAGAATAAGTACAATTTGTAACAATATATATAGTAGTAATATTGATTTGATCAACATATGTCAACATTGAATCCCCAAAATATATATAATCATTTATGATTTAATAAAAAAATTAAAATAAAATAAAATTTGACCCACATATTTGGTCATGTTAAGTGGAAACATGGTATATTAAATGAATGGAACACAGGAGATAGGAAGCTCTCAGAATTGGAGTGATTTTTCATGATGATGCCATTGATAATCTTCCAACAAGTAACACTAATTATTTTGGAACTAAGTTCCTGGCTTGCTCAAAAATAAAAGCTTATGGTCCCTCAGGGCCATGACCTCAGCAGAGAGGAGTTCAACCCCACAGCAGCTGAGTGGGCAGAACATGTCAAAATGTCAGACTGTGAAATTGGAGTAAGAATATAAGAGAGGGAGATTGCCAGTCCTTGTGATTTTGTGGCCATTAAGTCACCTTTGGTATAAGAGTTGACATTCAACTGTTCACAAATCACATATGACACATAGAAATATTTTCATAAACTAATGGAAGACAGCATCCTTTACAGGGCAGTGTTTTTCAACCACTTTTTTTTTTTTGTTTCCCCATTCCCAGGATTTTTTCCCAAATCATACTCCATGAAGTACTTATACCACAGGTATACTCCATATCTGTCTATTTACTATATGTCCATCTATATATTATACTTTAAAAAGAGTTAGTTTTTTTTTTTTTTTTCACACATCTTCTACATTACCAATCGTAGGTCTGTTGGGGGCAATGTAACACTCATTACAAAAGTGTTTTTTGATAGACGTAAAAATTAGTCCATAGAGGAATAAATTTTTCCTTTAGATTTTATATAATCACTGTTTCATTCACTTTTTCTTAGCTAAGGATAACTTTCATTTGAAGTTTGTCTCTTCAAAAAATTAGTTTTAGTTAAATGCAAAACAGTTATTTCTCCTATGAAACTATTCATTAACTTGTGTTTGGAAGTCTTTTTTGAATACTTTGCTAATCCTAATTTTAGTTCACAATCTGCCCTGTGTACTTCTCTACCATAAATGAGTTTCACTTCTACCTGTAAGTTGAAAATTGCTAGTTCTATACCGGTAGGCTAAAATCTTCCTAGGGGCGTATATTTCAGTGAGTGCTAAACATCTCTACCTGAAGAAACCTCAGGGGTTCTTCACTGTACACACTGTAGTTCAGACACTGTAGTCCTTTCATAGGACATTTATATTTATTAAAACTGCTTCTCTCTCTTATCTGCCACTTCTATTTGTCCACTACTGTCTATTGACTCCAGGTTTATATTCTCTCATACTTGTCATAATTTCTTATATCTATTTTTCCCTCATCATTTACACTATTCCTGTGTTAGATCAGCTCTCATCCTCCCATATCTAGTGTTGAATTATTCTAACATTATCTCTCTGCCTCCAGTTTTCCTAAAACAACTCAATTATCTTCACTGTTTCTTGGATAATTTCTCTGAGACAGAAATATATTGATATGATTTCTCTTCTTTAAAATTACTCTCCCTTCGTCAAGAAATAATGTCAAACCTCTTTAGCTGAAACCTCCAGACCTGACACTGATCGGACATATACAGCCTAATATTTAGCCACTTGGATCCAATTTTAAAGCCATATGAAGTTCATTAATTATGCCAATTTCTTCCATTACTCCATGTGGCTTTGTACATAACTACCACATCCTCCTGACTACATTAGGTCAACCTTCTCAACCTTCAAAATCCAGCTCATGTCTCTATTTCTGTAAAGCCTTCCTCTACTCTCTAACTGGAGTTTACCACTCAAACCTAATTTGTGTCACTTTATTATTTAGCTGTGACCGCCAGTCTAATAATTAGAGCATTCATTACATTTTTTTATATGTTTGGCTCCTCAATTATGTTTGAAAGCAAGAAAAATTTAATTCATTTTTAAATCTACATCAACTGGTCCAACTCAATACTCATATATACTTATATATAAATTAATTAATATATTAATCAATTAATCAATTAGTTAATTAATTGATGTAGCATCAATAAATGAATTAAAAAGTTAGGAAAGGAAATATGGCTAGAAAGAAGAAACTTATCAAAAGAAACCAAATAGCAAAAAGTCACTAAGTTCAAATACAATTATTCATATACCAATAAAATTCAGAGTGATATTATGTTTACTCTTCTAGTTAATACAGTCTCTGGACTTTCAAAAGTAAAAGCAATGTGTAAGTATTCTAGTCAGTGACAAACTAATTATGTTTTCCTAATGAGGGACATAGTAACCTTGTAAATGTTTCAATCCATAAACCAGTGAGCCATTTCACAGAATTTAAGAGTATGTTTGCTGTTTTTCTGGATCCTTTCATCATGTGATTAACACCCACGAAAACAGTTTCTTAAAAAATGAAATTCCCTGGCTGGCCCGGGGGCGCACTGCTACAGTGCGCCGCTTGGGAGTGCGGTGGCGCTCCCGCCGAGGGTTTGGATCCCACGTACAGACCGGCTGCTCACTGGCTGAGCGAGGTGCGGGCGCAACACCGAGGGTTGCGATCCCATTGCCGGTCACGAAAAAAGACAAAAAGGGGGAAAAAAAATGAAATTCCACAAAGATGTACTTAAAATATTCAATAAAATTAAAGTATTTTCTATTTTCTAGAGTTAATTTTAGCACACGTCATCCCAAAGATAAATGAGCCAATTTCCTATAAAATCTATTATTAATCCTACCAATTACACACAGAATACCAAAATGTCTGGTACCATACATTATCTATTAAAATTAGAATAAGTAACTCACTCAACTAAAAACATTTGCTTTTTTACTTGAAATTTGTAACTGGAGAACTTAGACCAAAGAGTTGTTCCTCCTGCCACCTTAGTCAGTCTGTCTGAAACATATTCTCCATCTAAACCTCATTTTGATAGTTATGAGACATTTAGATTCTTCTTTTGAAAATAAGAAAGTATCCAACGCCTGTCAGATCTCTAAAGCTTTAGTCTGATGTGAGTTTTAGAAAAGAACAGAATTTTTAGGTGTACAGATGATTAATGAGAGAAATCTGAGCACTGAAATACAGAGAAGAGAGAAGACAATGACCTGTGTATGTTTAACTTGAATATTCTGGAGGGACTGGAGAATGTATCATATTGAACAGATACAACATTAATTCATGATTCTCTGACGGTTATTCATATGACATCTCCTTAGGTAATAAAAAAGAAAGATAGAAGGCATAAATTAAAAGTAAAGAGTCAAAATTTATCAATAAATAAGACTGGTGACCAAGGAAAAGGGAAGTATCCATTACTAATATATATCCATCCATAGTTTTGCCCAGTTAGAAAATGTAGGTGGCTCAACTGTTATTTGCATCATGTACTATCTGTCAGCTTTGAATTTAGAACAAAAAGAAGTTTAAAGAGAAAAGTAAAAACAATTATGTGAACATAGTATGTAGTTTGAGGCCCAATTAGTTTACTAAATCCTTTTGTTCAAACGGAATGTCAAAATTTTTCACTCCATCAAATCTCTCTAGTTCATATTTCAAGCACTGCTCTAATTTTCTATACCACCAGGCCCTAAATATCTCTGCTCTGAGAGTTTGAGTCTTGAAGGGATAAAAAGCAAAGGGAAATAAACATTAGGTTTTGCTCCAATCTAGTGATTAACTACTTTGTTGAGATTTAATATCTTGATGCTTCAATTACTCTTCCCATTTTGTGCTTCTCCACTTATGCGTGAACTTATGTTCTGTCCGTATGTATCCTATTTTTGCTGTCCTTGTCTTTCCTGTTTTATTTTTAGAAGTGAATACGACAGAAGTGAATGTAGCCAAATGCCAAGACCAAATTTAAAACAGAAAAAAATTAAGATGTATAAGCAATTGATTGAGATATGGATTCATTATTTTTCCGTGTAAATCTCTACTCTTTCTCCCAGCTCTCCTTCCGTTATGACTGCATATAAGCTTTTCAAGCTGTAGTTTATTTTAAAAATATTGAATCAAATGTATTTCCTTCTGGAACATCATGACTTACTTTATCCACTTTCACTATAAAAATAGTTTGTCTTAATATACAGCAAGCTAACACAGGAAGTAGAATTGAGCTGTATGTACAAAGGGTTAACAAAAATACCCAATGTATGTAAGGATGAGAATGTGTCCAAGGAAAAACAGGAAGATCACAAGTAATTAGGCAGTCCAGGGTTGATTTCCTTCCTGTACTAAACAATCTAGATGATTTCTAACATCTCCACAGCAAATGTGAACAAAATTATGAGGCAGGAAAAAAAAAAAAACAAGAAATAATTAGACAAACACATCTGCTAGCATACTGCAACACAAATACCTTAAAGAAGTTGGGACGTCTTGTTGAGGATTTTAGCATCTATGTTCATCAAGGATATCAGCCTATGGCCATTTTAGGGAAAATGAATTCTAGGACAAGAGGAGTAAAATTACATTATCAATCAAAAAGGGCTGGGTGGGTGGTTGGGGGAAGCGGATAGCAAAAACAGAGTCACTAATTGTTGGATTTTTAGTGAAGGAGGTCAGTGAATAAAATTTACTTCTGTACTGCTATCTTAGCTAGGGACAGGTTTCTTTAACCTGTTGCCAACCAAATTCTAAATCCATACAATTTAAATTTTATTTGATTGATTCCATTTTCATCAAATGATTTTCTGGTAAGAATTCGGGTCCCATGTAATTTTGTCTATGTAGAAAGCAATTGTCAATTTCAAGTATTTCAGTTTCTTTGGCAATTTTCCTCTATTACAGGTTTAAACATTGATATCTATGAATTAATGTTAGTTTGCCCCTACCGAAAATTGGTTTGATGATCAGGTATCTGGGCAAGAAATGCTGAGACTCAGCGTCTACTAGTACTGAAATGACTAAGGAGATAATTCCTTGTGTCTCTCGATAATCAGGCATTCACAGCTCCTGTTTTGCAAAGCATAATCCTAGCTTCTGTGATTTTAGAGCTATAGATTATCAGTGAAAGGCTACATTTAAGTGCAGAAAAATTAAATTTTAATAGCTGAGTCTTTCAGTCTCATTTTCTGTTCTGATCACTCTTCTAATTAAACGGTATTCACAAATGTGAGTACACACAGTAAAAACAAATACTAAAAAAAAAAGACACCCTAAATTTTACACACAGTATGCCTGCCCATCAAATTGGTCTCATGTGATATAAATGTTTTATTTTGTGGATACAGTGTTTCTTTGTATTCATAGCCTCATCACTCAAGAATGTAATTATTATGGTGAACATTTGTGTCGTTAGACTGGCTCATAGTTTAACAGATTGCTATGAAATTGGATCTTATCCTTAAGCTCCAATGTCTGTATAGCCCTGATAAATTTGAAAATGCAGTCACAATTGTACCTAACCTTAGGAAATGAATAAATGGCTATCTTGAATTCTGGCTTCCTTTGTGCTTTTATATTACTGAGGGCATGGCTTTACAATAGCTCACAGAATATGTCAAAGATTAATTGTGAAGTATTTTACTGTAAGGTGATTTGGATGTTCCTGATGATACAACATTTGCATGTAAGATAATAAGCTATTTTCAATCATGATTTTATATATAAGTCCTTACTATACAGCATTGACTTTTGACTGGAACTATGTCTGTATGCTGTCATCATACCATTTTGTGCCACTCTTTTACATTTATCCTCCATATTAAAAAGGATATTAGTTAACTGAAAGTTATTGTTTTTTCTTTTGTTTTGTCTTATTTTAGACATTAAAGAAGTTTACCATGAAAGTGTACTTATGGATGTATGTTAAATAGCTACTTCGCAGTTTTTAAGGGTTATATTCTTTTATATATGTCTACCCAAGGGCGGTGACCATTCAAGTTGAAGTATCTCCTGTAAAGTAACAATACCTAATCACTTAAATAAAGTGTTTCTGTTTAAATTTCTGTGAAAAGACATACATATACCACCATATGATTCTGCATATGCATGATTTTGTTTCTTTTCAAGTACAGGAGAGTAGAGATGTAGTTGACACGAAGGGATGTCTGCTTAGTTCACAATAGTATGTCCATGAAAATACCATGTTTGTGATACTCCCTCATTAGGGAGCGACTCCTTACTCCAACCTTGGGATTCCAATGTCAGAGAAGATTATAGAATCTGCTTCCGTGTGCAGCAATTTTTGATGTCAATAATAGATCCATGATCTAAAAGTAGTCAATCAAAGTGCATGTCTTAGGTTTTTCAAAGGAATTGGACAGTGCAATGGTTTTATTTCTGATGGTAAATATAAGAAAAATGAGTGCATAGATGTTAGTGCCACGTGAAATCAGCTGGAATGAGAATGAAGCTGGCACTTGGAGAGGGGAAGAGACGAGAGCTGTAGATACTACTGACTACCTTAGAGTACCTGTTTAAAATCTTTCCTGAGGTCAGACCCACAAATGCCTTTTCTGCTGTTTGATTTTTAGTACTGATAACATCTTTCTCTTTTGATTAGTGAGTTCAAATTAGGCTTCTTCACTTTTCCTGAAATAATAAGTGCAAAAAAGGATTAAACATTGATCAAACAAAAATATTTAATACATTTTAGAGATCACAAAAGTACCTCTCATATCCTTGCACACGTGGTGCTCTGAAGCTAGACTGATACCCAGAAAACCAGAGGTCAACGTAAAATAATACCCGTGCCTTCATTTTTAGTATATTTTCCCTAGCTTTTACAACTGGTAAAAATACTCACTCTGGAAGTGTTGCCTTTTGAGATGGCTTTTGGTCTTGATATCTTGATATCTTGGGTGTGGGGTGGTTGGAAACATGGTGGGAAGACTAAAAATAGCATAGTTCAAAAAAGCTACATTTTGAGGTCTAGCCTCAGAGTAACAGCCAAATACTAAAGTACAAACACACACACACACACACACACACACACACACACACACACGTGTACTACATCTGTTCCAATTACAAAGAGTCAGAAAATTAAAAAGCCTCATGAGGCTCCATAGGTTAGCATCTCATTAGTGTTTAATAATGGTAAAGTACATAGTACAACAGGAAATAATGCAGGAAATCAACGAGGGCACTAGTCTTTCAGGCACAGCATCCCCTACCCAAGGAGTCTTTCTCAGTCTCAAAGGACACATTTCATCTGCAGATTATGAACTCCCAAGATTTGAGCTAGATATCATCATTTCAGGGAAGTGCAGGCAAACCTTTACAGCAAGGTCTTTCATGCATTGCTGGTCACGTAATTCAAGCCACATTGTGTAAACCATCAAACTAATCATCCTCAATAATGAAAACAATGTAGACACTAAACTTTAAACAGCATATTATGAGCCACTAATTAGCACAAACTATTCTTACATTGCTCAAGGATCATCATAACACTACCAGTGTATCTCCAGATAGAACTATCAAGCTGTTCCAGTCCAACTATAAGAAGACCTTATCTTATGCAGCCACGAGTTAAAAATGTATGAAAATGTAAGATGTGCTAAGGGAAAAATATAAAAGGAGTAAGAAATCTACATTGATTTAAGAATGAAGAGAAGACCAACCTATACTTGATATCATTATAGATAGTTCTCATGCACTGATTTTATTTTATCTTTGCTTGCCTTTTTTCTTTTCCTCTTCAGTATTTCTCCCCAATCCAACTAATTTTAATTTTAATCACTTTTATTGAAGGATAATTTGCATATAATAAATGTACATATTTTAATTGTTCAGTTCAATTAGTTTTGATAAATTTATAAAGATAGGTATCCATCTACACAATCAAAATATGGAATATTCATATTTCTTTCACCAATAAATTTCTTGCATGTCCTTTCCAAATTACATTCCCCACTCTGACCTCAGAAAACTACAGATGCAGTCTGTCTCTATAGAATTCTAAACTTTATGTACATGGAAGCATCCAGTATTCACCCTTGGGTGCCTGGCCTAGTTCATTCAGTGTAATTCTCTGATCAAAGTTTGATTTTTAAGACAACCTCCAAAGTGGGAGAAATATTTGCAAAATACACATCTGATAAAGGATTAATACCCAGAATACACAAGGAACTCAAACAATATACCAGTAAAAAAACCCCAAATAATCCAATTTAAAAAATGGGCAAAGGAGCTAAATTGACATTTCTCAAAGGAAGATACACGAATAACCAACAGACACGTGAAAAACTGCCCAACGTCACTCAGCATCATGGGAAATGCAAATCAAAACCACACGGTATCTCACCCCAGTTAAAATGACTATTATCAAAAAGACAGAGAATAACAAATGCTGGCAAGGATACAGAGAAAGGGGAATCCTCTCACACTGTTGGTTGGACTGTAAATTGGTGCAGCCATTATTGAAAACAGTATGGAGGTTCCTCAAACAACTACAGATAGAACCACCATGTGATCCAGCAATTCCAGCACTGGGATTATACCCAAAGGAATGGAAATCATCATGTCAAAGTTATACCTGTATTCCCATGTTTATTGCAGCTCAATTTAAAATAACAAAGAATTGTAATCAACGTAAATGTCCATTGATAAATGGCTGGATAAGGAAAATGTGGTGTGCATATATATATATATATATATATATATATATATATATATACACATACACACACATGTATGTACACACACACACATATACATACACACAGAATAGAATGCTATTCTGCCATAAAAAGGAATGCAGTACTGCCATCACAACAACTTGGATGAACTTAGAGAAAATTATGTTAAATGAAATAAGCCAGGCACAGGAAGAGAAATATTGCATGTCCTCACTCATAAGTAGGAGCTTAAATAAATAAATAAATAAATAAATAAATAAATAAATAAATAAATAAATAAATAAATAAATAAATAAATACAAAAGAAGGATACAACAATCACAGTATTTTGAACTTTCATACAGAGAGAACAGAACTGAGGCTACCACAGGTGGGAAAGGGTGAAGGGGAGGGGAGGAAGACAGGAATTGGTAAAGGGCCACAAAATACAATGATACTGTATAATGTTGAATAGACTAATTATCCTGTTTTGAGCATCACATATTTTACACAGCTATTGATATTCAACTCTGTACCCCACAGATATGTATAATCAATTATGTTTCAACAAAAAAGTAAAATAAAAAAATAATCCTAATCACATCCATTCACCTAACTATATATTCATGACAGCGTATCATTTATAAAATGCTTAATATATGAAAGCAATATTTCTCCCTCATTACTGATTCTATTCCCTCATAATTTTCCTAGATACTGTTGCTTATTTGTTTTTTGTTTTTTCCTCATGTAAAATTAAAATTCAGGTTGCTTAATTTTTTAAATCCTGTGAATAATTTTATTGAGATCACAATTTATAGACTGAGGAACAAGATATCTACTAATGTTGAATCTTCTGTTCTAAGAATAAAGTATTGTTTGTTCAAGTTTTATGTCCTTCAGTAACATTTTAACATTTTCTTCCTATAGTACAGCTTTTTCACATTTCTTGTTAAATGAGTTCCTAAAAATTCTATATTTACTGTTGTTATTGCAAACCATGTTTGTTTGTTTTGTCTTATTGAATCTTCTGGCTGGCCATTTTTGCTATGTATAAAGAGTTTTGGTTTTATTTATACTAATCTTATACCCAGCCATCTTGCTAAATTATCTTGTTATTTATATAGTTTTTTTTTCTTATGATTGCCTTAGATTTTCCCCAGTATAGACTAATTATCTGCAAATAAGATAATTTTACATACTTTTTATGTTTTAAAACTGTAATATCTTTCTCTCATCCAACTGTGTTGCCTAGCATTTTTAGAATAACATTAAATAATGGTAGTGATTACAGACATGTTTATCACTAATAAAAATGCTTCTATTGCTTTCCTATTAAAAAAAGTTTGCTTTCAACGTCGTTTAATCAAATTTTTCATACAGAAGAATGACGGCTATTCAGTTGTGAATTTGAAAGAACATGTCACCCAACTAATCACATACTGCAGCTTCGAATATGTTTCTGAAAAATAAAATGAATACTTTTTCTGAAAAAGAAAATAAATGCTTTTAAAAACTAAAGGACATGACTGAACTATGTCAAAATATTTGGAGTTAAACAATTTATTAAAACTCAGGGCTATTAAAAATCATATAAAATTACAACACAAGAAAACAAAGTAAAATTTATAGAGGATGTTTGTTCATTCTTTTCATTCAAAAAAACAAATAAATAGAGAGACTTATTATTATGTATTGGCCATGTTATACTTTATGCATTCATCCAACTGGACTTGTTTTCAACTCAGATTAAAATGAGTTAAATTTTGTAATATTATAAAAATTTTACATATAATGTTTGCCATTGAAGATTGATTTAATCTTAATTACAAAAGTTTTATTAACCAATTCAGACTATGGTAATATTGTTTATTATTTTTATGTTCTCAATATTATGTCACATCTCTCTAGTTTGGTTTATATATAAATGTGAATTCAACGTGGAGGCAAGTATAATTCTTTTCTCTTTGGGAGTACTAATTCAAGCCCATGTGCCCGAAGTTTAAGTGTCTTTGTTTCTGTAACTTCACATTTTCTTATTTTTTTAAATTTAGAGTCCGAAGGGTTATATGCTTACTGATGTACTTTATAGATCTAGCACATTTGTTTTATTTTAACCTGGGATTTTTAAGTCCCTTGTATCTTTGTTGCTATTCCATTGCTAGTGTGGCATTCACTCCTAATAAATATCAGCTTTAAACTTCTGTGCTGCACAACTTCTTTTCTAGAACATAGTGGAATTAACAAACACTTATTTATGATACAGTCAGCAATAGCTAGTCAGCAAGTTCACAGAGTAACATAGCTACTGGGAAACTACCTCTTTGGAAAAGGAGTCATTTCACAGAGAAATGGAACTGTGATGCAGTGTATACCACACAATTACCAATGTTAAATGGCATTCAAAAAAGTGTAGATAATAATTAACTGCAATTTACCATCCAAGAATTGCTTGGAAGTTGTGAGTTTTCAACAGACTCCAGAGTTTCAAAATAGTTAACTGATAGGTCCTGTCAAGTGCAATTGTTGTCTAGGTAAGGAGACGTTCCTAGTACCTCCTACTCCGCTGTCTTTCCAGAATCCTTGATCATCAGAGCTTTAGACTTTTCAGACAGGCATCTTAAATCCTTTGAGGTTTACCCTATACAAATTGTGAACTACATACACATATTACTACACAGTCACTGCAACAACTCTATTCACATTAATAACAACTTATTTTAATTACAACTATAGTATTTTTATAATAAAAAATGAGAGATTATTTTCTATATAGCAATTTATGTCTATCTTTGCACAGCTTCAAGGCCATTTATATCTGTGTGTATGTATGTGTGTGTGTGTGTGACCATGACCATTTTCATGTACATATATATGTATGTGTGTGTGTATGTGTGTGTGTGTGTATGACCATGACCATTTTCATGTACATATATGTGTGTGTGTGTGTGTGTGTGTGTGTGTGTGTGTGTGTGTGTGTGGCTCTCCAGTATGGCTTTTCTATATTTTTAAAAGTCTCCCCAATGCTCTCTCTCTTTCTCTCCCTCTTACTCTCTCTTGCTAGATATACATCATGTATGTCTGTGTATTATTTTACACTTAAGGTTTTTAATCAATGTGGAATTTATTTTGTGATGTGGGGTTCAATTTTATTTTTTTCCAGATAACCAACTGTATTATGTTTATTTATTTGATTATTGAATAGCAAGTAATACAACAATCTAAGATATTAAACATTTTTTTCAATTAAAGCACAAATAAAAATGTAAGTATAATATCTATAATATAAAAGTTTTTATCAGTTGGTAACAAAAACATGGAAAGAAGAGTAGATATAAATTGTGAAAGGCCAATTTTAGAGAATAGTAAATCTAAATATATAATTAATATAATTTAAAAGCTTAACATTTTAACAGGTAAATGCAAATAAGAACAACAGTAGATACTACTTTTCAGTTGGCAAAACGTAGGATAAAACAGGATTATGTCAGTATAATTTGGGGAAAATGAGAGTGAAATGTAGAGTGAAAGTCCATCAACACAAGAGTGGTTGAATCACCTGCTGATGCATTCCAGCATTAACTGTCAAGCATTCATAAAGCATAAATTGACTTGGATGCAGTTGCACAACTCCAGATTTAGAGAAAGTATGGGATATTACTCAATTTTTCTAAAATAAGCAATAACTGTTCTCCAGTTCTGTATTTGCCCATGCATACATGTTTTTATAGAATATATGAACTTGAGGAATGCTGTGGATAAATTGAAGGAATATAAATTGGGTTGTTAAGATTGTTTGATAGATGTGTGAATAAGGATGAGTTAAGAAAAACAATGTATGACCTGACTTCATTGTAATAAAACTGGATGTGTGTGTGCATGCTGTGTGTTAGTATGCAGAATGAGATACATGAAAAATAGTCATGAAAGTTACTGTTGCTTATACCATGGAGTTTTAGATGACTTCTACTTTCTTTAGTATATTTTTATGTATTTCCAAAATTCTTCAGTAAATGTGATTATTTATGTTATCAGAAAAAATAAACTTCCTCTCACCAGAGAAAATTAAATATATGCCAATTAATAACTAGATATATATACAAAACTGATAGGGCTATTGCAACAGATAGTTCTAGAAGAAATTTAACTTTCTTTTTACTTTTATTTTTTATTTGCACATTGGTAATGGCTTCTTTACTATTTTTAGACATTGAAAATTACAATAAAGACTTTTTTAATGCCTATTTGTTCTTAATTTTAAAGACTAAATTCAAGACATAGTGTTAAAGGATATCTGAACAAGTTTGAAGTTGTAACTAAATTCCTAATGGGGAAATTATTGGTTAGAGTGATTGAAAACAACAAAAAGTCTGCTTGCATGTGGCCATATCTTTACTGAGTTCTCACATGATCAACAGAATAAAAAAGAAAAAAGAGAGAGCCTTGAGTACTGAACTATTAAATCAGTAGCTTAATCACATTTCCATGAGTTGTCTAATTTGTTTTTATTGCCCTAGGGTGCTGGCAATACTAAAGAAGCTATGACATAAACATTTCTTAAGAACTATAAAAAAAAAGGCATCATAGAAAGTAGGTATACATAACATCATAACATCTTCTGCATTAAATACGATTATATGTTTTCCTCATGAAATGCCCAAATTGATACGGCACAACGATTAAAAAACTAAGTTTCACTATGACCTCATACAATTTTTTTTTGCCTGTTTGGCACTTTAACAAAATTTTAAAAAAAAGTATTAAAATGATTAATAGGATATTTCCAGGCATTCCATGGAACTTTTGAATAGATACAGGGAGTGCATTATCGTATGAAAATGCAGCAAAAACCGATTATCGATAATTGTAATTGGAGGTCTATGCTTATTTTTGCAAATTTAAAGAAAATTTACATGAGCAGTGTTCTATATAACTGGGAAAAATATCAATTATGAGACATAGCAATATAGCCCATATTTAGGCTAAAGTTTACATATAACGACCTAAATGAACCCATGAAGTATAAAATAATGTTTAAAATTTTGTAATTAATGGACTCTGAATGATACTTATATAATAATAGCCTATTGTATTATGGTAGCCGCAAATCTGAGAGGGCACTGGAGCAGTGTTTGCTTATTCCAAAAAACTCCCGCATTATTTCAATAGGTAGAGACATTAGTTTATTAGACTTGCGGGAGTTGCTGACAGTGGCCAGCCAGCTAGATATCCACACCACCACGGGGCACATACAACAGTTTTATAGTGAACGAATCAAAGTTGGGGTACAAATCACTTGCAAGCTTATGTTCAGCCTTGCACCCAGCTCATGTAACTCGGAGCGTGTGGGAGATCTGGATGAGTAGATAAGTTAATGTACTGCTACTCTCCTGGCTGCAGAGTGTTTTAGCCACCAGCGTGCTAATTCGTTTCCTTAGGGTCCCTGCTTCCTCCAGTCTTCTGTTTGTCTTAAAGAGGATGTGCCTTTCCTTGGGTACCGACCTTGGCCAGGGGTAGTTTCTCAGGGGAGAGGGGGAACTCTGATATGCATAAGGAGAGAGAATAGGGCTATGTCTAGCATTTACCGTACGCCTATACTCAGAGGTCTTTCATAAACAGATCTGTTAAAAAAAAAAAAAAAAGCACTTTGATAAATTTATTTGGAAACATCTATAAAATTAGAAAGTTGAGAGGTCCCTGAGCCCTAATGTGATCAATTTGCATATTTTACATGCTGTCATGTATTAACATTATTTTCAGATGACATTTAACATAATTTATCTCAACATTTTAGGTAAAAGCAGTTTTTCAGGTCATAAAACAATCACAATATAAATAAATTGTATTTTTAACAATATATAATATAAGCAAAATAAGTTTACTGTTATTTCCAGTCAATGAGATAAACAATTACTAGTAGTTATTAAGTACCTTTTCTATATCAGGAATTGTAATTGATTTCCTTAGCACTGTCAGGAGGTTGGTGCTATTAACCATCCCAATTTGTTGATGAAGAGCTCATTTGTCCAAAATTGCCCTGTTAAAATTCAAACTCCAGTTCAGTATAAGAATGTCTGTACTTTTACAACATGCTGCCCTAACTCTCAAAGCTATATCTTATATAGCTTTAGTTTTTCATATGCAGTCTAATTAATATATCTTATATGGAATCTAAATAATGAAAAGTTTAATTATGTGTTTAAAGATCATTAGTGAAAGAGATCTTTCTTTAGAAGCTTGGCTTTTTATAAATTATTGCAATTATAATTGTGGGCATTATTTAGTCTCATTGGATACAGAAGGACAGTCAGCATGTAATCTTAGGCTTAATTTATCTTTGTTATATTAAAATCGTACATAGAAAGATGTATCTATCTATGTATCTTCCTCCTTGAATTGATGGGGCATTCCTGGAGAGAAGAAACTGTGTCATTAATTTCTCTTTACTTCCCACTAAAGTTTAGCATAGTGCCTAGCAGTTAACATGAAGTAAATGGTTGAATTAAATGGTTAGCGGGGAAAAAAAAGAAGAGTAAACTTGAGTGTGTGGGGTGGGGGACTGGGTTACTTGTATTATGAACCAGTTATTTGTTCTTACAATGGATGGCTCTACCTATCAGACAAAGAGAATAGAGCAGGCTCAAGCTGTGTGAAATTTCCAAATGTATATTCCTTATCTTATCCTTCTCAGAATATTAGTCTTAGGAGATACTTATGGACAAAATAAAAAAGTCAAATTGCTGCATACCACAGTTCTCTCTGAAAGACCCACAATAATCATTGGTGTATTAATGCTCTGAGAAGTTCTTTCACAAATTTAAGCAATCCGATTTGTTTTTTTCCTATATACATGCTAACTGCAGCAAAAACTCCTCCTCATTCATACAGTGGGAAATGTAAAGTACTACGAAAAGACTTTCCGTCAAAATGACTTCATATACTACTCATATTTTTTGTCTTCATAGCTTAATGACCTTAAGTGAATAATTATTAGCTGAATGACTAATAATTTTCCTTTGCACCTTTGTTTACCTTAGACATAAATGCTATATATTTTTTTTCATCCTGAATTATCAGGTTATGCATTATTGGCCTAAGGTTTACAAGTAGTGCCTAAGTCATGTTTTCAGTGATGGTTAATTTTTCAATTATTAAATTGAAAAATGCATCCATACATGTATATATCAACTGAATATTTGAAAGAAATTTAACAATTATCTTTGAAATTCAAACTGACTTATTTTTTAATTTCTATAATGTATCTATTAGTACATAGAAAGATGAAAAACAGATGAAAAGCTCTAACACATCTGCTGGTTTTTTCTTCAGTAAACTGTGCAGAGTTCTATTGTCGAATTAGCTGGAGTGTTTTCTGATCAATCAACAACATTGATACACAGATTTTCCATCTTATTTTCCAGTAACAGGCTCTGGCAACCCACATAGCACAGTAGTTGTGTGGCTTCAATTCTGAAGTTAACTTAGAGGTAGAATTTTGATATTAGGATTTTGGCAACAGTGTGATTCATCTTTGAGGTTTTGTAAAGAATAGCATTTTTCTACCAGAGAACATTACCTTTTATTTTTCAATTCACATATTTCCATGTTTATTCAAAAATTGTTGAAATTACCTAACCATCTTCATTAAACATTAATGTATTAAAAAGAGGTATTGCATGTTCGTGTTTATCAAGAAATGTGACAGAAAGCAGCATGGGTGGTCACTATCTGCTGCACAGAAAAATTACTGCTGCTAGTTAACTTTTTTTCATTTGCGAACTTCTCTATTTTACAAACCATTATCTAATATGTAGTGCCAATTGTAAAGAACATTCTCAGATATAGACTTTCCATTCAAATCCTTACAAAGTCATTGTTCTTAGGGAAAGGGGTTGGTAAATTTGAACTGACAGAAAAAATTTTATGGAATTGGATATATATTTTTCCTGATCCACTCTGAAGCTTTCTTCCTATACTGCACATGGCCAAGTGTATTAGTCCTTTTTTGTAGTGCTATAACAGAATACCTGAGACTGGGTAATGTATAAAGAACAGAGGTTTATTCGGTTTAGGATTCTGGGACAGCTGCAGCTGACGTGGGCCTCAGGTTGCTTCTACTTGTGGTGGAAAGCGGCAGGCAGCTGGTGGGTACAAGCAGATCACATGGCGAGAGGAAGCAAGAGAGAGAGATGGGGGAGGTTCCAGCATCTTTTAAACAACCAGCTCTCACAGGAACTAAGAGGGAGAATTCACTCACTACCCCACCTCAAGGAAGACCATTAATCTATTCATGAGGGATCTGCCCCCATGACTCAAACAGCTCCCAACATTGCCACATAGGGGATCAGATTTCCATATGAGTTTTGGGGACACAACACATAGAAACTCTATTATTACACTCCTGGCCCCCCAAAACTCATCTCATTTTCACATACAAAATACAATCATTCCATCCCAACAGTCCCAAAAGTCTTAGCTTGTTCCAGCACAACCTTAAAAGTCCAAAGTCCAAAGTTTTATCTGAGACCAAAGGCAAAACTCCTTTCAGCTGTGAACCTGTAAAAATAAAAAAAAATAAAAAAAAAAAAAACAAATGTATCTACTTCCAAGATACAGTGGAACAGACATTGGGTGCATATTCCTATTCCAAAAGGGAGAAATAGCCAGAAGAAAGGAGAAACAGGCCCCAAACAAGTCCAAACTCAGCAGAGCAGACATTAAATCTTAAAGCTCCAAAATAATCTCCTTTGACTCCAAGTCCTGCTTATGGGCACAATGTGGAGTTTGGGCCCCAAATGCTTTGGACAGCCTTGCTCCCACAGCTCTGCTGGGCACAGTCCACTGGGATGTGCTGGTATCTGTGGATCAGGCTGGTGTTGCATGTTGCCAGTGTCCCTATATAGTTCTGGGGTCCTGTCTACTAGACATTTCCCCAGCAGGGGCTCTCTTTGGGGGCTCCAACCCCACTTTTCTGTTCCTCGTTGCTCTAATAAATAGCCTCTGCTCTCATCAGCCAACCTCTGGACACCACCAAGGTTTCTGGCTTGTGCTCTCCAGAGCTGCTGCATGAACCACATTTGGGGCCTCTTGAGGCAGGGCTGCTCCATCGAGAATGGCTGGGATGTAGGGAGCAGGTTCCCAAGGGCAGCAACACCCCAGGTCTGTCCTTCAGAACAACTTGGTCCTCCTAAGCCTCTAGGTCTTTGATGGGAGGGGCACCCTTCCAGACTTCTGAAACACCTTTAGGGCCTTTCCCCCATGTCAGGGCTATTAGTATTTGGCTGCCTCATAGCTATGCTAATGTCTTTAGCAACCAGTGCATCTGCTGCATCCTAGCTTTTTTCTCCTGAAAGGGCTCTCTCATTCTTTACCACACAGCCAGGCTGAACATTTTCCAAACCTTTACACTCTGCTTCCCTTTTAAATTCTGGCTTGACATCATGCCTTTGCCACTATAACTCAGAGAAGGATGTTAAAAGTAACCATGCAGCTCCATTAATGCTTTGCTGCTTGGAAATTTCTTCCATCGAATATTCTGGTTCATGACTCCTAAATTCCAGCTTCCACAAATTCCTAGGCATGGACACAATGCAGCCAAATTGTTTACTATGGTGTAGCAAGAGTGATCTTTTTTTCCAGTTCCTGATTAGTCTCTCATTTCTATCAAAGACCTGATCATCAGCATGGCTCTTACTGTCCATGTTTCTATCAACATTCCAGTCACAACCACTTAACCAATCTCTAAAATGTTCCAAACTTTCCCTTATTTTTTGTCTTCTTCTGAGTCCTCCAAATTCTTCCAACCTTTGCCCACTACCCAGTTCCAAAGCCGCTTCCACATTTTCAGGTTTCTGTATAGCAGCCTTGGTACCAATTTTCTGTATTAGTCTGATTTTGTGATGCTAAAACAGAATAACTGAGACTGGGTAATTTATAAAGTACAGAGATTTATTTGGTTCATGATTCTGGGACAGCTGCATCTGGTGCAGGCCTCAGGCTGCTTCTACTAATGGCACAAACCATCAGGCAGCTGGTGGGTACAAGCAGATCACATGGCTAGAAGTAGCCAGAGAGAGAGAGAGAGAGAGGAGTTTCCAGGGTCTTTTAAACAACCATCCCTCACAGGAACTAACAGAGGGAGAACTCACTGACTACCCCACTCAAGGGAAAGCATTAAGCCATTCATGAGGGATCTTCCCCCATGACTCAAACAGCTCCTAACATTGCCACATAGAGGATCAGATTTCCACCTGAGTTTTGGGAACACAGCACAACGAAACTCTGTCACCAGTCATGCTAGACTTTTTTGGTGGGGATTGGCTTCTTCTGTTGCATTGCTATGTGACTCTCACTGATATGAAACCTGAGTTCTTCTCTTCCAGACATCACTGCAGTCACCACCTGAGTCTTCTACAAAACACTGGCCATTTTAAGCTTCAAACTCTTTACTGAATTTAAATTCACTTCAACAATTGCACTACACTGAAGGACTAACTTAAGATTATCCCCAGTCTTAAAGGCATCCAAGGATATCCTTTGCTAACCTTATGATCTGTGTATAATTCTGTACAGTTATACAGGCATAGCCAACATATTTTATCTAAGTAAAAACAAAACATATTGTGGCATTTTTCTTTGCTATTCTTTAAGGCACTGACAGATTTGATGAACCAGTAATTATTGGACACCTGAGTTTACTTGGACTTGACTGAGCACAGCAGTTCAGATCATGGTGGTGGAGACAGAACAAGAAAACAAAATTTAATATGAAAGCTGATTTGCCATAATAACAGTACATGAAAATGTAGAAAAATGTTAACCCCGCCCTGAGAATAGCACATAAAGGGGAGAAGGAAGGTTTTGAAAGCTACTAATGCTTTGGCACTCTTTTGAAAGATAATTAATTTTTCAGGTAGGCAGGGGTGGTAGGGATTGTGGGGGGCCAGAATTTTCAGGTGGAGTGAACAGCACAGTCTAGGAAAAAAAACTAATAGTTATTAGTTGGCTATTGTTAGACCATAATGTGTTAGAGAAAGAGTTGGAAGTTAAGCTAGAGAGGTAAGCTGAGAAAACAACACAGAGATAATGTTGAGGAATATAAGATTCTGAATTTGGGAAAACAAGAGCTATTAGCATGTTTCAATCAGTAGAGAACATGGGAAAATTCATTTTTAGATAGGTCATTCATAGGGTAATGAGAAAGTTACCTAGAATGTGTTGTGGGATTCAGTGAAGATAGAAATAAATTTGAATCTTTCATTAAATGTTTAAGTCACAGGATATGAGGCTTGGATGAATAGTTATTTTCACATTTTTAGGAAATCTTCCTTGAATGTTACTCATTCATTCATTATGTATTTTAAGCATCGATAATACTATTGCAAAATACTGGGATAAATTTTGTTGACACATAAAAGTTTGAAAAAAATAATGAATTCCAGAGAGGATATTAAAACAAACAAACAAAAAACAGGGAGTGGGCATTTGAGCTCAACCTGAAAAATGAGGAATAATTAGAAAGAAAAGAGGAAAAGGAAGTTCCAGGCTCGGAGATCGATATGAAGAAAGGCATAGAGGTTTTCCTGAAAGTTTATGCCCTGTTCAGTGTGATGGAATCAGAGAGCTCATGAATGAAAGTAGCTATCGAGGAATTTGGAATGGAAGTTTGGGGCCAAATCATGGAGAGCTTTATATGACATGAAAATAATTTTGAACTTCATTCTGTAAATAAAAGTAAGTCCAATAAGAAGTGTTTTCTTCAAATCAATGTATTATTTGTTGAGTGCTCTGTGGACTGAGGCAAAAAAAGTGACAAATATATATATAGGAGCAGATTCAACTGCAAATAATAGTGCCTTCGGAAAACTGGCATGGGGTAAGAAATGTAGTCTTCAGTTTCTGTCCCAGTATGTCTGGTTCTTCCAGTATGGATCTAGACACAACCATACACAGTACCATGATTTATTCTAAGGGTCAGCAAGCTTTTATCTGTGAGGGGCTAGATAGGATATTTTCTTAGCCTTTGAGGTTAATAAGTTGTCTTTTGTTACTATTCTGCTACTGTAGTGCAAAAGCAGCCATAATCAATATGTAAACAAAAGAAAGTGGTTTGTTTCAATAAGATTTTATTTACAAAAAAAGTTGGCAGGTCATATGTGGCCTTTAGGTCATAATTTGATGATCCTTAATTTAGTTCAATTAGAAGATGCTTTGAAATTTTTCTTTACCCAATGCTACAGAAGGGCCAAAGTAAGATAGTATCTACTTGTAGGTTTCAAGAAATCTCCTATAACATTCTCATGTTTGACAGTATTGCAAGTTTGGGGGTTGAACCATCTACAAGTTCAATAATTCACTATAAGAACTAACAGCTCACCCAGATGTTATACCCGCATTTATAGTTTTTTAAAAATAAAATAGATTTTATTTTAAAAAATGATTTTAATTACCCATGGGAAAAGGCACGTGTGGCAGAATGTGGAAGAATTCCTACCATAAAGCATCCAGTTTTCCCCTCCTAGTGGACCTGTAGACAGCACTAAGAGCTCCAAGACCTGATGTGTGACAATATGTACAGTAATGCCAACCAGGAGTGCTAACCTGAGCCTTGATGTACACAGTTTTTATTGGAGTTCAGTCACCTAGATACAGTTAACTGATCACAGAGCTAGTCTTAGTTTCTGGACCCTGTAGAGGTTGAGCTAATACTGCGGGGCCTAAAGCAATCACATTGCCAGCATAAACTATCTGGCATGGCTGAGGCCCTCAAGTAAACATAGATTCTTTGAACAGGCAGGACATTTCAAGAGCTGAATGGTCAGTTTCCAGGAGCTGAGGGCAAAGGACAGACCTCACTTGAGGCATAGTTAATTCCTTAGTGCATTTGTTTCCTAGAGCTGCCATAACAATGCACCACAAACTGGGTGGCTCAGAGATCAGAAATTTACAGTCTTATTGTTCTGAAGGCCAGAAGTCTGAAATTGAGATGTTGGTTGGACCATGGTCCCTCTGGAGGTACTGGAGAACTGTCTGTTCTGTGTCTTTCTCCTATATCCTGGTAGCCTCAGGAATTCCTTGGTTTCTAGTTAGCCAGGTTATCTTTGTATCTCTTCATATCATCTTCCCTTTGCGCATGTCTCTGTGCACAGATTTCCACTTTTTGTAAGGATATCAGACATTGGATTAGAGCCTGCACTGATGACCACATTTTAACTCAACTAGCTCTTTAAATACTGTGTTTACACATAAAGTCACATTCTAAGTTACTGGGGATTAGGAATTCAGCATATTTTCTGTGGGGAAAAAATTCAGTCCAAAATAATCTTATTGGTTTGTTGTGATGATGACATAAATTAATAAAACTAAAATGCAAAGAACAATTCCTAACAGATAGAAAACAATTTATAATTGTGTTTTTGGAATTAGATCAAATACAGAAGTAGTTGAGGCCTAAAATATGTTAGTTTGTGAGAAAATTAAGTGTAATGCAAATCAAGATAGTAGACTTTATATGGATATACATACACATATTATTGAGCATAAGGTCATAAACTAATGAAATAAATTGTAGTAAGGTGTTTCAATCTTTGAAGACAGTGCAAGTGTGTTGTAAATCTATAATGATAATAGAGATGAGGTACGTCACAGATGGTGCTGACTTACAAGAGCCAGGTTGTGTTTCTGTGGTATTTATTTCTTCACTTATATGAGCATTTATCATACTGTGTTGCAATGTCATATTTGTTTGTTTACCCTGGATAGGCTATGTCTTCATAAACAGCAGCAACCAGCTCCGTGTTGGCAAGTAATATGTCCCCAGTGCCCAGTAAATGGTAGTGACTTGACTTTTTTTGTTTGTTTGTATGTTTGTTATTTTTTTGAATGATTAATTGATTAAATAAATGATAGTTTAGAGCCAGAAAAGTGGCATACCATAATCACTTTCCTTATTTTTTAAATTAGGATTTAAAGGGTATTAATTGCTATAAGAAAAGGTGCTAAGGGAAATTGTACAAAGGTCAAACATACTTTAAACAAAACATGGAAATGGGTGAATAAATCGTAGATAAAATCATAGAAGTACAAGACCATAAAATATATAAATAAAGATAAAGAATTTTGTCTATCTAGTTCAATATTTTATTTTATGGATATTAATATTTAGAAGACAGAACTTAAGGAATTTATTCACACTTATGCAACTAGTTGGAGGTCCCAAGATTATCTGCTCAGTATCAAATAAAGGAATTTTATAAATGAGGAAAATGAATGCAAGCATAGGTTATTTTTGCTTTGTGGTTTCTGCCTCTTATTTAATTTTGACCATATGCCTTGTTTACATGGATTGTAATAATTATTTTAATTGACAACCTTGGAGCAAGATCTCCCTGTTGACAATTATCTTTTGGACTATAACTTTAAAATCAAGATTGTTAAATATCAATTATCTGCATACCACTATGCTAAACTACTTGATGAGATAATCAGAGGGGAAAAAAGACAATCCCTTCCTTAAATAAATTTAAGTACAGTTATATAGAGAGGAAACATACCCAAAGCAGACAACCCATTTGGTGTTTGTCTAGGCAGAGTGAACAAGAAAGCCACAATATACTTTTGAATATGTGCTCAAATCCCCAAAGATCACACGATCCCAGACCTCATTCTGTCATCATGAATAATAATATAAGCAGAATTTCTAAACCTATGTTTGAGAGCCCACACGTGCTGGTGCCTCTTTCTCAATCTCCAGTTGTACTGGTCTCTTGGATTTTTGAACAAAGCAAATAAATTTTCCAGAGACAACGAACAATAAGCATATGGTAGGGTCAGATAAGGAAAATTTCAAGAAAAAAACAATATAAGGACTAGTTTTACAGGCTGTAAAGAGACACATGATTTAACACAGGTAATTAACTGATTTTCAGCCTTATTTTCTCAACTGAAAACAGAAGAGTCTGATTAACCCGATGTCCCGAGCAAGGGTCGTCAAAGTCAAATTGGGGTATATCTACCTGTGAACAATCTAGGATATGACCAGTCATACGTAATCTTAAAGAAAATTAGTTTTTAGGTATTGATCTTTCTACCTCAGAGAGGGTCTCTTGGTTCTCCGTTCCAATATTTCTTTTCACAATCACCTTCCTCTCCCACTTTACAAAATTAAGGCACATTTTTCATCCTGAATCACATCGTGCAGCCATCCCTAGCGATGGCAAAGCCTTGAGGACTGAGGAAAGAAAAGGACAATTTGAGAGTTTCTTGCATTTGGTTGAGGATGTTGTAGGAGCAAAACAAGACATAGTACAGGACAAGTACCTTATTTCACCCAAAAAGTAAACTCAGTAATTTTAGTATAACCTGTTAATATTCTACCATACAAATTCATCCAGAACAAGCAAGATGGTTATCATGAGAGCATGAAATAACATGCTTTTTAGAAATAAAAAATAAAAACGAAGTGAAATTCTTTTTTCTGACATAAACTAAGTTTGACATGGCTGACTTAACCTTAAGAACTGGTTTTTCTACTTAGGCTTTCGTGGTCATTGTCTACCAAAAATGCAGCCAGACCTGAGAAGTTCCACATTTTTGATGAAAATATATTTAAAGCATATAAAATGTACATATGCTTTCTGTAAATGTTTAAACTTATGATAAAATATTTCCATTTCAACTTAAAATATTGTATAGTTCCATATTTTTCTAAAATTATTTTAAGGGACACAGAAACAAAAATGTTTGAAAATCACACCTCCAGTTCCTTCTAATGTGAAGATACTGTTGTTGCTGTAGGCAGGGAGGAAGTGGTTAAGAACAACTTCTTATCTTTTACATTGAAAAATACAGACAGAATTTTAGTAAACATTTTGAATCCTAAAACTCTGTTTTATTTCTCTCAATGTATGTGATCCTTTTCAAGTTTAAAAACCACAGTGAAAAGTCCATCTCTTGAGCATATTTATGTTTTTGTATATTTGCATTTTATATTTTTCTTTATATTTTTCCTCAAAGAAAGATTAAAACTAGCTTTCAAGGAGAGTGTCCCAGAGACCACAAGCAGAAAAGTTATAGTTCAGAAGGCAGGACTAGCCACTTGTGATTTATAGTCAAGGGTGTCAAGGAGAATAACAAAACATCAGACAAGTCTTTCTTTAAGGAGAGGTAGAAGGATTCAAAAAGTTTTTGTGAAACCACATCAGACCAATCCAACTATTTAGGCAGCCGATTTATTGGTTTCTGTTTCTTTCTGAAGTAGAATAGACAATATTCATTCAGTGATGTGGACTTAGTTAACAGCAATTATATAGGATTTCTGTTTGAGAGATTTGAACTATGCCATGCAGGCTGTGTTAATAAAAAAGCTATGGCTCCTGAAGTGAACTCATCTAACTTATATGAGAGCCTTAATGTAAACAGCCTACCAAGAGAGATACACAGACATGCAAATATTTGCAGGGGAATTTATTACATTCTCTATGGGAAAACAGATTAAAGTAGAGGAAAATGTACATAAACCTTTCAGCAGTGAAAAATATTAAGTAAAAAACAAAGCTGTCAAAAACCATATTCCCAAGAAGGTGGAGGATGATTACAGGTTCCCAGAGCTGCAAACTGAATCAAATAAATATTATTTTGTTATTTAGTTGCCGAGAGTGAAGTCTTTCTAGAAGAGCAGGAAATAATTTCCATTCCTTTGTAAATGTTACCTTCGTTTTATTTATTTGAAGCAGCTGTTGGGAAACAATGAAATCTGGAGCCTAGCTGAAGATACAAGATTTTTTATTAACCACAAATTTATTTGCATATGCCAGCATAACAGACCCACAAGGGAAATTAGTAAACTAGAAAAGACGGAAGAAAAGAAGTATGTGTATAGGCCAGACAGCCCTGAAAAGGTTTAATTCTATGTATGGCAAAGGGATTTGTCATCTCTGATATTCTTGCTAATATAATGATCCAACTTAATTCTGAATTTTCAAGTTAGATGGATAATTTAACTGAGCTGGTTATTCCTCTCGTACTCTGAAAGACAACCTTCTGCTTGTGGTGATCAATGTGACTATATTTTCTTAAATTCACATTTTTATGTAACATCTAATGCTAGGACATGTCTGTACCAGTTCGATCATTCCAGGACAATAGACAATATTTCAATGCTTAAGTAAAACAGATTTAATTGCTAAACAAGATTTCAAGGAACTGAACTTCATTTTAATCACAAACAAGCTGCAAGGCAATTTTCAATTACAGCAAGCTTTTTATTTTTCTCCAGCTGTGGGTCCCTGCTGATTCCTGAAATTACATGTAAGTTGTCCCAGATTTTGAAGTGGTGTACCTACTGAGGTTTTTCTTTTGTCAGTTGATGAAGTATCTGTGATTAGAACTTAAATAAATTGGCATTTATAAGATGCATTACCCCACCCTGTATATTTCAGGACATGATGATTGAGCATGAAGAAAATCTAAGATATCCCCCAGTGACAGGAGTGTTCCTAATTAGGCTGGTGTTGCAAGTACTCACCTCTTTCGCAGGAACATCAAAAGAGAATGTGGGAACTAAGCCCTAGAAAAACTAATCTGTTGGGTATTAGACAATCAGGTCAATAATGTATTGTATTTTCAAAGTTCTACAAAGTTCCAGCTTTTAGGGAAGTTTGACATATGAGGCTTAGTGTTTGTATCACATAATAATTACTTTACTGCAAAGCCTGAGTGTGGGAAAAGTTGAGACAGATTTTCTTAAATTTGGATGGTCCAAAGAAAATCTGGCTATTAAGGCAAGTAAAAAATAGTATCCTTTAAAGGGAAAAGGGAATAATGCTAGGTCCTTACTAACCTAATTACTATTTCTCTGTTGTTTCTCCTATGTCCCTTTATTTATTCAGTAACCACATATTAAATATGTAATTGAAAGTTATTATATGAAAAGGTTTTACTACTTTTGCTAAGTGCCGATCCACACAAAGAGATTTACAAAAGTATAAAGGGATGTCAGTAGAAGGTAAGAAGATCAGGAATGCCCAGATAAGACAAAATATACGAAAGTTCTCAAGGAGAAACAGAAAAAGTAATTTTAGATCACTAGAAGTAAAATTTCTATAAACTTCTGAACAGATATGAGGTGGGGGGCGGCTTATTTTAAGATTGAGGGAATACCATAAAAGCACAAAAGAAATAAGGAAACAGCAATTGAGTTTCAGGATTATGAGTAATCAGGTTTAGATTCATTTTAGACTGAGAATAGTAATTTTGAAAGACTTTATTCTCTTGACAATGAAAGCCATTGGAAATGTTTAACAAGAGAACTATATTAAAAAGAAAAAAAAGTGTTCAAAAAAAGCAATTGGGAAATAGTATCTGGATCTACAGGAGTTAGAAATTGGGGACAGGGAAACCCTTTGGGGGAAATCTTGCTAAAATCCGGGGTTATTTAATGGCTGATGTAGGTGTTGACTGTAAGACTTAGTGAGTCTGTAGGTGTTGACTGCATGACTGGAGGATAAGGGTTGACATGTTTAAAGAAATAATAAACTGGAAAGATGTGGTGATAGGTTGGAAAACAATACAAATTAAATTGAATTAGGTATGGCATTGACTTGAATTTAAAAATCCACAAACCTTAATTATTTTTTTTCTTGTAATAAACTGTCTTGACCAAATATAAATCAGCAGACAAATAAAAACATACAAAAATTGTTCAACATGTATGATCTTTCACAAGTCGTGATTTTGGAGATGCAAAAAAACAGTCTTATAACCTAACTTCTTTTCTCTGTCAAGATTCCCTACTCATTAACACACCAGTGCTACCAACAATAACACTTTAAGAGCTACTCCTAAGAACACCGATATAAAGAATGTGTGAAGATTTACACGTTCTAAAAAGGGTTTCTTAACATTGAAGCCAGCTCAACTAACTTTGCAGAAATGCTTGACATGCTTGTAAATTTTAATTTATACCAAATTTTCTGAGTTTCAAAATCACCCCCAATTTTCTTGCTCAATTGCTGTATTGCATAACTTTATTCTAATTTCTCTGTGACTCAACTTCCTATTTCTTTCTAATAATGAATCTGTGACATATACTTTCATATCTCATAATATATTAAATATCTCTTTAATCACCATTTCTAATTTCATTGGATATTGTTTTTATTGTGGTCATATTATATGAGGAATTATACTTTTAAAAATGAGTATATGGATTCCAAATGAAGTATATATACCTAGGGACTCGGGCATACAACTGTATGATGTGTATGTGTAGGTGTGTGTGCACTTAAATTCAAAGTGGGATGACACAGAAAGTAATGACTGAAGAAAGTGGAGATCACTGAAAGTGGAGCACACAGCTGAATGTTTCAGATTAGCAGCATATCTACAAAAAAAAAAAAAAAAGCAACCTTTTGTCCGTTGTAGCCTTAATTACTTCCACATTGTCTCCCTAGATTTTTCCGAGTTATCTCAGTTCCTGAGAACTAATTCAGCTCTCTGGTATATTTAAGCTGAATGTAAAACCTAATAATTAATAGATTGTGATTTGGTAAATAATGCTTATGGATTTTTTTTTAAAAAACATTGCCCTTTGAAATTATTATGTGAATCCCATTTCTTTATTTTGTGCTAAACATCACTAAGTATTTAATCCATATTTTTTCACCAGATTGAAAAAACAACAAGAAATAATTTAAAACTTTAATAGAATAAATGTATTTCAAATGGAGTGCAGGGAGTTTTATTCAAAATGTTTTTTTCTACCTTAATTTTTACTCTTCTGCAAAACTATCAATTAGTTATTTTACATTTATATAATATGTATAGAAAGTCAATCTTGTATGTCTATGTTTATATATGAAATTAATCTCACAAGAAATAGCTTTAGCTTGAAAAGAACATCAATTACTATATTTTAGAAGTTCATATTTCACTGACTGACCTATTCTGTCAGTGAATATTTTAATAACACACTTTAATAAGCAATTTTTTTTTTTTTTTTTTTTTTGTCTTTTTGTCTTTTTCCGTGTCCGGCAATGGATCGCAACCCTCAGTGTTGCCCTCATACCG
>NW_007727506.1:333885-350101 GCF_000696425.1 Galeopterus variegatus
TTTAGAATTTCATATTTCACTGACTGACCTATTCTGTCAGTGAATATTTTAATAACACACTTTAATAAGCAATTTTTTTTTTTTTTTTTTTTTTGTCTTTTTGTCTTTTTCCGTGTCCGGCAATGGATCGCAACCCTCAGTGTTGCCCTCATACCGGACCGGGGACCGGCAACGGGATTGCAACCCTCGGTGCTGCTCCCGTGCCTCGCTCAGCCAGTGAGCGGGAACCGGTCTGTATGTGGGATCCAAACCCTCGGGCGGGAGCGCCGCCGCGCTTTCCAAGCGGCGCACTTATCCAGTGCGCCACCGGGCCAGCCCATAAGCAATTTTTGTTTAAGTGCCAGTATAGTATTTACTTTTGATCTTAAAAAAATCTTTCTTATTAAAGACAGGGTGAATAATGAAAAACCTAAATTGTAAGTTAACTTCCATTATGTCACAGAGCTTTGTAAAGTACTCAATAAATATTAGATTTTGAGTATTTTACTTGTATTATTCCTATCAGAAAAAGTAAAATAAAAAATTATAATATCACAATAGAGATATTATTATAATCAGTTTTATATTTTCAATAGGCAAATATAAATAAGTAATTTTGTTTTTTTGAATACTTCTTTGAATCTCCTATATAAGTCAGTTTTCATGTATGAAAGAAAAACTAACTCTGGTTAGCTTATGAAGAGAATGAATATTGGAAGGATAGAGAGTAATTCAAAAACTCATAGAGTAGCTGGAGAAGGCTTAGAAAATAGGCAGAGACTGAGGGAAAGCTGGCTGTAATAAAACAAAAAGAGATCAAGTCCAAGTAAATGGTAAGGCCTCTGCAGACAGCACAGCTACCACTAAATACTCTCCACTTCATTCCAAACTGGATCATTCTACAATGGTCCATTCTCTACTGTTCCTGGGTTGTGAAACTGTTGCCTCAAGATTCATAGTACCTACTAGGAGCATCTTATTGGTGAAGCCTACAAAATATGCCTGTGACAGCTAGGCAGGGAGAAGAAATGCCTACCATGTTTAATCTGAAAATTTTGGTCTAAGAGCACTAAATCTGTAAAAATGTATGTCTAGGGAGTGTATTGGAAAGTAAAATAATAGGACATTGATAAGTGCAAAGAGAATGAGTGTAATTAAAAAAAAATTTTTAAAAAGACATACCACTTTAGGTCTTAATCAAGATATTGATTATTAAAAGGGCATGCAAAGACTTCTGGTCCAGCTCCATTCCAACACGTAAAGAGATTAGTAGTCATCACACCCCTTCTTACAACAAATAAAAGCTGAGCATCCTAAATATCAATGACCTTTTTTTAACCCACCAGAAAAAAAGGTCACAGGGTAGAATTCCACCACAAAATCTGGAGAGGTAAGTGAATCTAGACAGTTACAAATGAAATCTCACCTAGAGGAGAAGCTGCTGAAGCCATAACCTGGTAGGAACAATTTAACCTGGTAGGTTAAATTGCTAAAGGACGTGTGGATTCATATGAGAGTGAGAATCTCCTGGGGCTGAGGTCTTAGGGGGCTTCCCACACTTCTGTGAATTTTACCTCCAGGAACCCCACCAAGCTCTCACAATAAAGAGCAAAAATGACCCCCTCTTGGCTATTGCAGGGGGAAGCGAAAAGAGATAATTGTAAAAATAAGTCCAGAGCATTCTCCATACCAAAGACTTACTCTCCAGAAAAGGACTTTACTACAGCTTATTCCACCTGAAGGAAGGGTATCTCTCACAGTCCAGCACAATCTAGCCTTCTTTTTTCACCTAACGGAGTAGGAAGCCAAGAAACAGTGGTGAAGGTCACATCTCAGAGACCCAAGCCCATTAAAATATTGACATTTAATCATAAGACGAACAGGCACCAGTATAACAGTGAATTACAACAGAAATGGTTGCAAGGTACAGAATCCCTCAGGAGAGCAGTACATGGTTAACATAAAAAGAACACTAGAAAAAATTGAAGCTGGTAACTACAGTTACAGCAAACACTAAACACAGTAAAATTCCTGTTTATATAAAACTTGTTTATATAAAACCTAATACTGCATGCCCATTCACCTCTACTATTACTCAATATAACATAAATGGTTTAAAACAAAAAATTGTAAGGAGCACAAAAAGACAAATCACAGTCCAAAATGAGAGGTAAAGTAAGCATCAGATCTGGACTCAGATAAATCTGGACTCAGATCTGGAATTATCAGACAGGGATCTTAAAATAATTATGATCAATAAGTTAAGGGCTCTAATGAAAAAAAGCAGGCAACACACAAGAACTGATGGGTGATGTAAGCAAACAGATGGAGATTCTACAAAAATAATTCAAAAGGAAATGACAAAAAAAAAAAAAAAAACCTTAACAGAAATGAGGAATGCTTGCGATGTCTATATAAGCAACTGGAAATAGCCAAGGATAGAATCAGTGAGCCTGAAGATACATTAATATAAGCTCCTGTAACTGGAATGGGTGTATGTGTGTGTGTGTGTGTGTGGGAGAGAGAGAGAGAGAGAGAGAGAGAGATCCCAAAACTATGGGACAATTTCAAGAGGTGTAACAAACATACAAGATGCCAGCTTCCCTTTCAAACACAGCAGTCCTCTCATTGAAAAGAGTAGGTAGATTGATTTTATTAGTATTTTCATTCTAAGATTCCCATTTCCCTGAGATGTTTTATGCTTTCTTCTACCATTTGCCATGCATTTCTAGCATACCAACTTTACTGTGGAACACTGTTTTCTCCACACTTTGAGTGAGTCATCCTAGCTGCATGTTAGCACATCTCCCAGAATCCTTGCCAGGGTGCTAAATCCTCTGTCCTGGCAGTGTCCTACCATATCAAAGAACTTACCCAGCATTATATTACTCCCAGCATCCTCAGGACCAAATGACGTATATGGTTTCCTGCCAGAAAATCTTGGCTAGGTCCTGTAGCTTCTTCAGCATGTAGTCTCTTTCTTCTTTTATCAAACTGAATACTTGCTCATTCAAATTCTGTTGTGTCTTGACACCAATTATTTCTTTGGCAGCCATGAGGGCAGGTGGAAATAGGGTAGTGCATGGTTTTTGTCTGTCTGTTTTGGTAAAATAGAGACTTCGTATTATTGTCTTAAATAAGAGGAGAACTAGTCATTAATATGGAAGAGTTGGCTACTTTGGTAGGTATTCAACAGAACTAAGGATTCATGATTTTCTGTGTATCGATTCTCATGTCCTTATTCCAGCTCTTACATCCCACTTTTCTCTGCAAAGCACCTAATCTTAGCTTAACATGTTTTCTGGATTTGGGAAATTAAACTGCTTTGGCATTCTGTTATCCTTTTAACTGTGAGGACTGGTTCCCATTTTTGCTTTTTCCTCTTGATGAAGGAGAAGATTGTTTATATGCTGGCCATTAGTCCCTCTGATTTTCACATTTTGCCATAAACTGGTGATTATTTACCTTTGGCCTTTTCTTGTTTTTCTTTAATGAATCCATAACTTATTACACGGTCCTTGTAATCACTATTTCTCTTGTATCTTAGTGTCCTATGATATTACATCTGATAATGCACATACTTAACTGGTAAACTGGTATCTTGCCCAAGTTCATCTCCGGGTAAAATTTTAGTATTTTTACTATTACAATAAACAGTGACAGGGTCCCCATTGCCAACCTGCTACAAAATCCCATTTTACAATTTGCTTCTTTAAATCACTCCCAACTTCAGCTCTCTTAGCTTGAGTTTCTCAGGAAACAGACTCTTACAGATTTGTATGCAGAACAATTTGGAAGTGTTCTTGGAAATAGCATTTCTAAGAGAGTGAGGGAGGCAGATTTTTGCAGGAGATGTAGTGATCTGATGCTGTTGCAAAGAGAACTTATCCAATCCAACAGGTACCTGTGGAATAGGGATGACCTTTCAGAGTTGATGCAAATAAATGCAAGAAAAACAGTTTTAGAATATGCCCCATTGCGCAGTTATTGTATGAGGGTTATATTTATAATACAGTAGCTAAAGACACAACACTCAAGTTTTTTCTCCGTTATTAACATTCTCCATTTTTCTTAAGTCTAGACAATTAAAAAAATAAATGGAACTCTGATCTGTAGTGTTTGCAAATTTTGGTGGCCTATGTTCCTACCATCGCCTATTTCAAACTCCAGATATGATGCTGTAAATCAGAGTTGGGAAGCACTTTGCAATAGTACACAAGTGTACAGATGCAAATACAAGAGCACAGATGAGAGGAAAATGTAGTTCAATATTTGGGAAGTGACGAGTTTTGAGTATTTAATACACTTTAAAATATAATTTGTTTAATTAAACTGCATAATTTAATTTTTAAACACAGCTGTGTCTAAAAACTTCTTGAACAAATTTTCTGAATATTTAAAAATTGGCTTTTGCAAGCTATTACAAGCTGGCTTCAACAGAGCAGTACTTGCCACCACTACAGTCAATGAATATGTGACCCATATTAAACTCAAATGGAACATATGAATTTTCTTTCTCGTCAATTGGCCACTTATGTTGGAAAACTAAACAGGCACTCTTTGAACTCTTCTGTATACCTGAGTGTTTCAGGTTTTTTCTTCTAGAGTAGAGATAAACTGGGAAGGAGTCTAGTCTGAACACTAAGACTTCGGTCAAAAATACATATTTTATTGTCTCCTCTTATTTCAAGGAAACACTCACATGATTCTTGTAACTACCTTTATGCACTCTTTACCTATATCTTAGCAGTAGAAGAGGAAACTTTGAAGCCCATGGAACAGAAACAAGCAGCCAGAAATGTGACCTGTGAAATGGGCATGAATAATAAGTGTTAGTTTTCTAGTCTGATCTCTCTGACACTACAAGAGCTCACATTAATAAAGTACCTATCAAGCATTACACAAGGCACTTTACATACATTATCTCAGTGAATGCTATGATTTTCCATATTTACTTACAAGAAAGTAGACATACCAAAAACTTTAAGCAAATTGACCAAAGACAAACAGTTTTTGTTGAGCAGTGAAAGCAAGATTATTATTAAAGTTATATCAATTCAGACGCTTACCAATTTCCTGTATTAGTTACTTTAATTAAATGCTCTCATATATACAGGTCTTAATCAGGGAAATACGTATTTTTAAAATTTATGTAGCATAATTATCAATAGCACTGATTTCAGTGCTTATGTTTTAAATAGAAGCTATTGTCAGTATATTACAGCTTTCTTAACATACGGTTTGAAAAAAATAGCAAATGTAGTGATTGGTTGTGCTTCTAAGCATTTACAAATAAAAAGGCAAACTGAACAAAGAGCATTCTACACATAACAACGTGGTGTACACAATAAATATATCTGTTTTTTCTGAATTAAAAATAAATAAATAAATGTTTTAAAAGTAAAATAAAATATACAACATAACAAAAAAGAATAAGTAGCATTCCTACATCTGCTATCATAGAAACCAAAGGGGAAACACCAAAATTAAGACTAGTAAGCTATTTACTAGCCAATGTCTGGGACATTTTAATTTGGTAGACAAAGTAAATTCTGGTTGATTCTGTACTTTAGGTAATGTTTTTGAAAAGTTGAATCAATATCACTGTTGATTTGCTCAAGTGTATAAATTTTGGTGATTAACCTTGTTTTAAAAAAAAATTTCAGAGGCCAGTAGAAAGGAAGAGGTGGGGGTATACCTTGTGAAGACAAATAAAACAGACAATATCTATCTAATAAGAAATTGCTAAGAATTTATTTTGCCCTTGATAGTATATTAGTGGGCATATTTTCAGGTACTCATAGAAATGTAGACGTTAAAAAAATATTTTTAAATATATTTAAAAGGCAGTATATTATCCATAGACATATAAAAACACCAACACCATTTCACCATAGCAACTGATCAATGTGGGGGTGAGTTTTAAACAAATTAGTAAATAAATTAAATTAAAAATACACTATAAGAAAAAAATTGCAAGTTCAACTTTCCGTGAACTCTATTTAAGATAGTTATAACTGAGTGTAGAAAAATTAAAGAATTGCCAGTTAAAAAAAGAGAACACTGCTGTCTTATTTTATCCCTTGTATTTGCTTTCTCTCTGTATTTGTTTATAAAATAAGTGCTATCAATTCATCAAATGCAAATACATATATCACCAACAACTATCATTATATCAAATACATAAATAAATGTCTGTATTATATAACGCAAAATTTTATTTATATGTATGTTCACACATATATTTTAAATGTGGTTATCAGTACTTTTCCTATTAAAATAGATTTCATGTAATCACTGCATGATAAGCTAGTTGGTAAGCTAGTGTTACACCCACAGATCCCTTTAGAGACAAGTGCTCAGACACACTGCTTTGGACATGGGTTGTCATCTCTTGGGGGTCTGATGACCAGAAGGATTTCTTCAGACCAGAGGTTGCCACCTGACCAAAAGTTACACTAAATATATAAGGGAAGCCAGTGGCTTCATGAGACTGGATTAAAAAGTTTGTTAACTTATGCAATCAAATCTCTCTTTTGGGGAGTATATTAACGTGAAAAGTATAGGCAAATTCACAAGCAGTTGTGTGGAGTAGAATCCAAGTGATACATAGGGGAAATATTCAGAGTAAACCAGCTCATGGTAGAAAAAAAATAAGGTTAAAAAAAATAAAAACAATAATAATTTTAAAAAGGAAGTTAATAGAAAAATAAGAAAAAGATACAGTAGATACAACAGCATCCAAGTTGCTTGAGTTTCAGTTGGGAATTATTTTGGTGTCTTTCTACCTAATATAGAATCATAAATGATATTTTACACAATCTTGACATTTTTATTTTATATGTTGAAGCATTTTCTTACATTTCCTTTTTTTTCTGGCATAATTTTACAATAATTGTACAAAGCTCACAATAGTAGTGGTAAGCTAAACACATTTCTGGTGCTTGATATCTTAATCAAATCAACACAGTATGACTGTAGATACTTAAAAATACATACATATATGCATGTGTGTACACAAAAATGTATTAAGAAATTCATATTCTAAAATGACTGTATCTATGTTCGTCATTCCCTATGTTTCTGGAGAAAGCTTCAAAACCTCTTTTGAAAAGTTACAGAGACCCTAGTTTTTAAAAATTTCAGGAAGGAAGAGTTGGGCAATTTTCAGTTTCTCATCACCAGGTAGTCATGTTCATAGAAAAAAATTAGCATGTTATATCCATCATACTCTTCATACCTCTTCTAGAACTTGATATTCTTGCTGAAATCCCTGGACTGTCTTTTTCAGAGTAAGGAAGAACATGGACAGTCATTATCAGGGAATATTATTGAATTCCATCTCCTTCATGGCTGGAAAGAAGAATAGCTCTTGGGTTAGTGAAACAAAAAGCAGCATGAAAGCAAAGAAAAAATGAACTTTACCAATGTGTACTAGCCTATAAATTTCAAAAAATTATTAAAACTCTGTGGATTTTGCAGGAGACCTAGCATCTTGCTTATATATTGACCTATCCACAAGCTTATGGCTTAATTATGCACTTTCTGGATTCATGGGAGCAGCAGACTCCTGCTACTTTATCAAGTGATACTATGGGGAAATGTCCCAAGAACAATGTTTATAAAGCTTAGCATTCAAAAAGTATCTATGTCATCAGAAGTCATTTAGGTCAATCTTCTAAAGTTTGTGGTTACAAAACATGGAGTTCATAAACATTAAATACCTAACTCAAGGTCACAGAGTTGGTTAGAATCAGGCACAGGACAACAACAAAGGTTTTTTTTTGATTCTCATTTCAATTTTTATTTCACTTCCCATGTTTTCTTCACCATTTTATAGATACAATCATTTCTTCCCATTGATACAAATCTTTAACTGATGTTCACAGGTTTTTGTTTTTATTTTACCTGCAAGACCTATTAATGCATAATAATAATGCTTTCATTCAATAAACACTATGTTTTAATAATCAACACTATGTTATCATCATATTATGTAATCCTGTAAAGAAAATAAAAACAAATTACAGACAACAAATCCTAAGAGGCAAGTACTATCATGTATCACATTTTACAGAGGAGGAAACTAAGGTTCAAGGAGTTTAAACAAATTGCCCTTAGGAACAAAGCTTGACAAAGTGTAGAGTTGAGGCTTGTATATCTGATTCTTGAGAGCTACCTCAGTTTACACTCAGTTTTTGCCTAGTCTACATTTCTGCACAAGATACAATGTCATTTGATTGTTTTGATAGTGGATTGACCATTATTTGTTCTTCTGAATGTTTCTTCTCTTTACACTCTTCCATTCACTGAATTTGAGGGTAGTTTAAAGCAGTAGAACAATGGAAATTCTCTGCCAGAACTTCTAATCCTCATCAACTTGGAGCTTTTGCATTTGTCAATATAGTGTTTCCTTTTGCCATGGAAGATCTTGAAAATCAATAGTGTTAAAGGGCCTTTTTTTTTTTTTTTTTGTCTTTTTTGTCTTTTTTCGTGTCCGGCAACGGATTGCAACCCTCAGTGTCGCGCCCGTACCGGACCGGGACCGGCAACGGGATCGCAACCCTCGGTGCTGCACCCGCACCTCGCTCAGCCAGCGAGCGGGAACCGGTCTGTATGTGGGATCTGAACCCTTGGCGGGAGTGCCACCGCGCTCCCGCGCCACCGGGCCGGCCCTAAAGGGCCTTTTAAAAATGTTTTTAATGTTATGTCTTCTAGTGAATAGACAGAGTTTAGAATATAAAATTCATACAATATGCTGAAGAAATAACTTTATGTGTCTTAAGGTATAAATCTTCCAAGGTGATTAAAGAATTAAACTTGTGATTAAAAGAGAAAAAATGTTTCTCTTTTCAGAGTTTACAGTATTGCTTCTCCCTATCTGTGAAATAGTTAATATATGAATATACAACAACAACAAAACTGTTTAACAGTCAATAAAAACATGGCAAAACAATTCACTATTATTTTATTTACTCAATCATTCATTCATTGGATATCTTCTGAGCTCTAATTGTAAATAACACTAGGGTGAATGTTGTGGAATATCTAAGGCATTGGTGTGCTATGCAAATCACTTAAAGTATTGTAAACATTAATTGTGACATTCATTTGTAAATTATTACACATAGGTTATTGTACATTATAAGAGAAATGAGAGAGTCAACTATGATGATTGCTGTGGACTGAATCATACTCAGACTCAGTGACAATCTCCACTGTAATTGTTGAGGGTGGGAAATCCAATTATGATAATTGAAATGTGGGACCTTTAAAAGGTGACTAAATTGTGAAGAGCATGCCATAGTGAATGGATTAATCCATTTGATGGTTTAATGGTGTTTTCAGGCATATTTCGGATGGCTTTAAAAGGAGAGTGCATGAGAAGATCTCTCTCTGCTCAAGCCATCCACCACATAATACCCTAAATTGCTGAAGAGTGTCACCACCAAGGCCCTCAACAGATGTGTTCCCTGGACTTTGGACTTCCCAGGCTCCAAACTGTAAGCAATAAATATCATTTCTCTATAAATTAATAGTTTCAGGTATTTCTGTTATAAACAACAGAAACAGACTAATACTAACCTACCACAATTTGAAGCACTCTTCAATAGTATATATAGTTATTGAAAGTTCAAATGTAAAGATCATTTTAAAATTGTGAAACACATATGAAATTACACATGACCATAATTTTGGAATTATTTTTACCCTCAGAGTTCTACTATTTTACTTTCTAAATGATGTGTTTTAAAATGACTAACACCTGGGCCGGCCCGGTGCGCCACTTGGGAAGCGCGGTGGCGCTCCTGTCCGAGGGTTCGGATCCCATATACAGACCGGTTCCCGCTCACTGGCTGAGCGAGGCGCGGGAGCAATGCCGAGGCTTGCGATCCCGTTGCCGGTCCCCGGTCCGGTACGGGGGCAACACGGAGGGTTGTGATCCGTTGCCGGGCACGGAAAAAAAGACAAAAGACAAAAAAAAAAAAAATGACAAACCCCAAAAAAAAAAAAAAAAAAAAAAAAAAAAAAAAAAAAAAAAAATGACTAACACCTAACAATAACTAAAGAAGAATTAGGGAAATGTTGATAATATTGCAGCTAAAAAAAGTTGGATTTACTAGTTTTTTCATGAGTGACCTGTATCTTTGAGGTGATTCACACAATTGCAATAAAAGTAAAACAACAGCCCTTTTAAGTACTTAAAAAGATACAGACCATTTAGTTAAGAATTAGATTACTATGAATTGTTTCATATAATTCCTACATACTATTCTATGGTATGTCAGACATCTTTTTTTTTTCCCCCCCTTTTTGTCTTTTTCCGTGTCCGGCAACAGATCGCAACCCTCAGTGTCACCCCCGTACCGGACTGGGACCGGCAACGGGATCGCAACCCTCAGTGTCGCTCCCGCGCCTCGCTCAGCCAGTGAGCGGGAACCGGTCTGTATGTGGGATCCGAACCCTTGGCAGGAGCGCCGCCACGCTTCCCAAGCGGCGCACTATAACAGTGCGCCACCGGGCCGGCCCAAGACATCTTTGAAATATAGAAAAAAATACTCTGATTTCCAGAAATGAAAGGAATAAGCTTCTTGTATCTTTACTGGAATTATTAAAAATTATCACAAAATTAGTTTAAATTTCTAGAGTGTCTGTTTATATGAGATTCTGATTCAAATATTTTATTCATAATGTTTTTTGCAGTAATAAACATTGTCAGCCAAAATTTGTGTGGATGAGTTTTTCTAAATTCAGGAAATTTTTATTTTCTGATTTCCTTACAAAACATCACTCTATTAATGCTTTTGTATGTAGCCATCTGTTCCCATCAATTTGTTAGCAAGTAGAATTTTCTAAAGCAAGGAAGAATGGCAGTTAAATCAATGTGAATGTATTAACAGAACTTTAAATGCTTTTTATATGTTCTATTAACCATTACTTATGCCATGACTTTTCCCATTTGAAAATACTTTCTCATTGTTTTGTATCAGATAAAATTTCTTCTCTCAAGCAGTGTTATGCTGTTTCCCATAATTCCCTCTGGTCATAATCAAAGGAATATATGATAAGAAATACAACATGGGTTGGAACCTCACATGCGTTAAATGTTCTGGCCACTGAAGGAAAAACACTGAGAAGATACATAATTAAACATAATAACAGCTTAATACACATGAACACAGCAGTTCATAATAAAGGAAAGAAGATGCACAGTGACCCTGGTTACCCATTTAATTCTTTCTTTTTTTTTTTCTAAACCAAATATGAAAGGGATTAAAATTCTGTGATGTAATTGAATTTTAAAGATATCTTGAAACTTGACATCAGTCTAGCTCCTTAAAATAGATTTATAGAACTCAAAAGCAACACTGAATATGAGAATTTGCTAGTTTTGCATAGTTTCGAGCACCCATTCATTCACTTATTCAGTTTTTTCATTCATTCATTCATTTATTCATTCACTATTTACCCAATCCTTTATTGAAAAACATTATATTAGGTTTTTGGGATAACTGGGTACAAAAGAGGAAGAAGACATTACCTGTGAAATCAATTAAGTCCATTATTGTCAGAAATACTCTACAGAAAGGCTACAAAAGTGGACAATACCCTCAGTGTTTTTTTGTTAATACTTTATCATTTGGCTCTGAATTACTTCAACAATTGTGTGTTGTTAATCTCTAGCTTTAATATATTATAACATCTTGTATTTGAGGTGCCAGATAAAAATGTATATTATAGTACTGGCAATAATTACTTTCCATATAAAATGTGCTTCTTGACAGAACTTATGTGAGTAGTAGTATACAATTTGCTCTCCTGTAAAATACATAAATAAATAGATAGATAGATAGATAGATGAACAAATAAATAAATAAAAACAGAAACCAAAAAACAAACAAACAAATGGCATGTAGTATAAATGATATCATAATTTTCATTTGAATAAAGAATGGGGTAATTTTCCAATTTTCTTCTCCAGAGATAATAGCAATAATGAAAGCAGCAAGAGTAAATATCCTCAAATTTACCCCAAGTATTTTGATGTGTAATTTCCAGAACGCTTTGGGCTATGGAAGATGACTAATTGATGTTTTCCGATGATTTTACAGGTTTTTATGGATGGGAAGTGGGGGAGAAAAATGGAATGAAAGGACACTGGTCACCTTTGATAAGAAAGGTCCATGTGAAGAAGTGGAAGACAACTGTAGTGATTGTAAAGCTGGGAAGATGAATGTAGTTTGGTCCTACCAGTCAATTGCAGACCACGAGATGAAGACTGGAAAAACAATAAGAATGCTAATGAAGTCAGTGGCAGAGAACCAGAGAAAATAATGGTTTAATTATTAAAACAAACTATTTAAATTCAATGATTTTTTAAAATATAGAAGTAATATTTTCTTAACTGATAAAATCTATAAGTAAAAAGCATGAAAACAAAGAATAAAATTCAGCAGTAAATTTCATCCTCGAAACAATAAATTTCATCGCTGAAATGTAACCTCCATTAACATTTGCGTGTTTGCTCCTTCACGGGTATTTCTATTCAGCACAAAAATATGAGCACTTTTTTCCCTGTGTTTCATAAAAAGTGGCATAAGTCTTTAGCTACAGTTTAGATTTGAATTGTTTCACTTATTTTTTTACCAAGCAATTTCTCATAAGAGGCTTAACGTTGCTGTAACCCTTCCTTATAATCTTCCTTATTGTAAGGCAACGATGCCTAGCTTTCTGGTTTCTGCTGGTTTGTGTATGACGAAAGTTATGACACTAAATCTTACATAAAAACTCCTCATTTTAGTATTCATTAGTATATTAAAGATCTAAGTTGCTTTTAGTTACTTGGTGTTACAAATTCCCTAAACTAGTTTTTTTCAGATTCATGATGCTTTTTGAGTAACTATTTGTTAGCTTCCAAGAATTAGAGGTAAGTAGGAGCCGAAATTTCTCTTCAGAAACCTTACTATCATGAGGTACGTTATAATAGAAACACGTCTTGGATCATATTCTGCCACGTTTACTAGCAATCATGCACTTGTGTGCCCCACACACATGTGCACACACACACTCATGCAACCTTTTCCTCAAACCTGGTGAAGGCTCTCTTTTAGGTAATTGGGTAAGTTCCTTGTTATAGAAAGTCTCTTCTCGGGCCGGCCCGGTGGCGCACTGCTACAGTGCGCCACTTGAGAGCGTGGTGGCGCTCCTGCCGAGGGTTGGAAAAAAAAAAAAAAAAGAAAGTCTCTTCTCAAAATTTAGGATTTGTAAAAAATCCAATGAAAAAAATATTTGTTATTTTGAACAAACAATGGGCAGGGTCTAGACTTAGGTCTAGGGATCCATTACAAATAGGACTGCTAGGTTCACTAGATTTTTTGACCTTTCTCATCAGAGCCAAGGTTTCTGCAAGTATTTCTTCCTTGTTTGCATATTTTTATTACTGCTTATTACCAATGAAAAATTATTCCTAATATTCATTATACTAATTTACAAGCTCTTTAATATTGAGTGGATATAAAGAAAGTTCTAGTCATTATTTCTGGCATAAAAGTTGTAATCGGTTCCTTTAAAATGCTAAACCAGACCAGTGTGGCAATGATCTTTATCTATATCTATGTCTATATCTATATCTATCATCTGCATCTCCATTTTATCTATAACTTTATTGATATTTATACACACTTGTACTCTTTATATCGAAACACTTTAAATTAAATTATAGATAATATGATAGCTTCTACCTGTTTATTTTTAGTCCTTTGGGCTGACACCTTCACTCAAAAAGTTCATTGCTGTCATGCACAAATAAGGTGATACTGGTCCTATGACTTCCCTAGAATCTGCTGTTAATTTGTATTAATAGAAATTCTACTCTACTGGATTTTCATAAAGTACTATCTTCTTATATCCACCCTAAGAAGAACATCGTACTGTGTTCCTACACACCTATTTGGAAAGACTCTTCTCCAGCTTCTGAGTATGCTCTTGGTAGACAACTGTCAGCTGTAAGTCATTTCAAGAATTGCCCCAGTGAAGGGAGCCATGTTGGCCAATACCTTACTACCTTCCTGTGGTGACAACCACAGTCAACATGGGGGAATAAAAGTATAGCCCTCTTTCCCTTACTAGGGATCACTTTGAAGGGCCTTTCAAGCTTCAGAGGTCCTCAAGGGTTTGGCTGAGGCTGCAACTGGGCCTGCTGTGCAGGTCATTTTCTCCACCTGAAAAATCCTGCCTCTCTTGTCTCCTTTCCACAGGTATTGATTCCATGCATGATCCCTAAAATATGACCTCCATGCCAAACTTTGTGTCAGATTCTACTTTATAGAGAACTGAACACGAGACTTGCTCTTTGCCATCAACTATTTGCACATAAGACCAATACACCTCAATTAGCACAGTCAAAACACTGTAGTATCATTTACAGAAAATCAATGTCTTGTTTCCTCATAGGTTTTCATGTCTGTCTCCTAAGATCAACTCAAACTATTTGAAAGCTGGGATGAAATTGTTTTTTACAGTTCCTGATGTATAATGTAAGACTTTTCATTGGTTATAACTAGGCATGCATTTTTCTCATTTAATGCAAATATTCATAATATTATTTATGTATTTATTTTATTTTATTATTTCTATTTTAAAGAGGTGTAGAGAGGTTAAATAATCTTTTCAGATCATCCAGTTAGTAAATATCTGAGTTGGAAAAACATTATGACAGACTATAGAATGGAACTGGAATTTTTTAAAAGTGCAATATACATAAATTACTCAAATATTTGTTAAATGAACTACAGATTCCCTTAGTGCTTAAAGCACACCTTCATAGAAAATATAAAAGAGCTTACAGATCTTGAAGGATATAAAATTTTCTTCTAAACATTAAAATTTTACCTGTCAGTGTAACTGTCTTTGACATATGTCATCCTTAATAGAACTGAACAAACAGAAAAATGTTTTCAGCTGAGAATACAACTTTGTGTTATTGTTAGGCACAGAGTTTGCAGCAAAATTATTTTGTTCAATTTTTTGTTCTCATAGCACAACTATTCTTTTAGATTTTATGCCATTCTGAATGAGAATCTTGGTGTGTTCAAGCTACTTAATACACCAACAAAATTTTATTGTGGAATATTAATATTAATAGTTATCAAAACCAAGAGATGTACCTGGAAAAAACAAGTAAGGCAGAATATTCCCAAGCAGAATAGAGCACAGAAGGAGAACTTGAAAGTACATCTGGGGCTAATCAAAGAGAATCGCACTAATGTGAGAAAAAGCTCAGGAAGAAGGACCAAAGTGGACAACCTGCCAGAGCAACCACCAACATTCCTCCAAGACCTAGCGTTCTGCTTTTGTTTTTCCAGTGTTTAAAAAAAAAAAAAAAAGTGAAAGTGAGACACTTTCAAATCAAATGTCTTTAGCGGTTTGTATCACAGTAGAATGCAGCATAAAATGCTCTAGAATTAGAAAAAGAACACTAAACCACATTACGATTGCAAGCTTCAAGTTCTGAGAATAAATTACAAAACAAAAGCAGGGATTTTTGTGTACAATATATCTTTATCTTTAAGAAATGATAAAATCAATTAAAATGTTCAGGTGTGTATATACGCACATGTATTTGTACCACACAAACATGTACATGACACGCATGTGCATGCAAACACACACACATATATGTGTTAAATAAACTAGTATTTTCAAAGTGCATCCATTTTTCCTATATAATTTTTTAATTAATTGAGAGAAAGATGCAAAAGTTTGAGAGAAGAGATCAGATTACCAGCCTTATTAGTGGCAAATGTAAGATTGAAAGATATGGCTCAGATGCACGTCAAATGGTCTTGCCTACCCATAATAAGTGGTGAGGAGCACTGAGTACCTATTTTATACAGATCGATTTTCTTAAGGAAAATTAGAAAGGAGCTGATTGATCTGTGCATGCTAACTCTCTTTACCCAGTTGCTTTAACCACATACTTCACATCTCCTCTAGTGAAAGAACAGAATAAAGATTGAAGGAGGCAAAGAGTCTGACTCCAGAGAAGTTCCTTAATATGGAACATGAGGAGTGGAGTATAATTGCATGTTTGTGTGCATGTATCAACACATATTTTTATAGACTGAAAGCTCCTTCCAGTGTTTTCCACATCCACCATTTTGATTCAGAATTTCTTATTAACGTGGTTTTGGCATAGCCTATTCAAGAGGGCTGCATAGAAAAAAAAATTTATATA
>NW_007727506.1:351101-359172 GCF_000696425.1 Galeopterus variegatus
TATATATATATATATATATATATATATATATATATTTGTATATTTTACTGGTATAAGAACCATTGAATATCTTGCTGCTATTTCTAATGTCAATCATATCAATTCCCAGTATTCTTAAAGGACATTACAAGCCACTTCTCTCAACTATGAGATTAAAAGTTAAGTGAATGTCAGGGAGCCATGTAACAGCATTTGTTCATGACTAAAGATCTTAGTATCAAGAGAAAATAGCAGTAGATTTTGCCTCACCTTTGATAAGCAAAATTATTTTTTGAATAAAGGAAACTGAAAAGATAAAGCCCAGTTAATTCCTGTAGGGTTTTAACGGATTGTGACCATTCTAACATCAATATATTTATTAATTTCTCAACTATGTATCCAATCAATAAATACAAATAAGTCAATTTACTGATTTTCTACTACATGCCAAATACTTTAGTCATAACTAAAAATACCCCCCAAAAAGATACAATAAAGTACGTTAATAAATGAAGGCAATTGCAATCTAATCTGGTGACTGCTGAGAAGAATGGTTATATTCCTCCTATGTTATAAGCGGAATGTAATCTAGTTCCTTTTCCAGGATGGTTTGAAATGGACAGAACCATGTTCTTTCTATCCATCTCCCACTTTTCTACATAATGGAAGCAGTACTAATATGAATGAGCAAAATCTAGGATGTTCACTGTGACATGTGTTTTATTAAGAGATAGGGTTACTCTAAATTGTAAGGCCATGGGTCTTATTACATTAACTCTTCTGGCAGAAACTGTGTGCTAATCAAGCAGTCAATACTCCAGGGAGCTGTATAGCAGCTAATTGACTGAGTCTACCATGTGAATCAAACACATCCCACTTCCTAGGGTCTACATTTACTCTTGGAGTAAGAGCCGTTATTACATGGCAGGCTTTAATCTGCTTTATTAAGAAGCATTGTAGGTTAGGGGTTATTGCAAACTTGCCTGTGTAATAATCAAGTCAATAGTTTGAGTCTTATTAGATTTTATCTTTTTTACTCTTTTTATATTATTAATTAGAAGAGAGCATTTGTGATTTGTATCACAAATTACACTATACTAGGGAACATAATGGAGAGAGTGAATGTAAAACTGAATAAGTGTGTGTATCTGTCTGTCTGTGTGAGTTTCTACTATTTTAAGTAAGGTTTTTAACTGAAGGGTCTCAGCTTTGAGACTCAAAAGCATCTGGAAATGGTCACAGACCTTAGATGGCAGGTAAGGTATTTTTAGTTATAGTGATAATTATACGGATTAATGTTCATAGAGTGCTTACTGTGGGCCAGGTTCTGTGCTAAATGTTTTACATAGAATATGTAATTTGCTTTCTACAACAATTGAAAAATAATAATAATGTTGAAAGCAACATCTTAATGAGTGTTTCAAATATGCTAGGACTCTGCTAAGTGACATATGTAAACTATCCCATGTAGTTCAAAGATGATTCCTGTGAGGCAAATACTGTTATTATCTTCATTTAACAGGTAGGACACTGAGACATAGAAAATTAAGTAAATTGCCAAAGATTACATAGCTGTTACTGCTAAGATGTTCTGATTCCAGAGGCTCCACTATTGAATATGTTTTACAAACTCTCATGAAGAGATGACTATAGCATAATAGATAATCTTAGCTTTAGAAATAACACTGAGAAAACCAGATAAACATCAGAAAATGGAAGAAAACAGGAAGCTACTTTGAGATCTTGGAGGCCAAACTGATCTATGTGAAAGGAAAGAGAAATGTACCCAGAATGATATAGCTGGAACTAACTGCTTTGAAATGTGAGCTAGGAAAGAGGAAGATATTTTATTCATGAAAAAAATCAGTGAGGATTACTAGGGCTCAGAGAACTCTAACAGAGGAAAAAAGGAAGATCTCAGAGAGCAAACAAAAATGTTTCCCTAGAGGAAAACCATATCCAAAAATTTATTGAAAGGCAGGTTTTTTTTTTCAAAAGTTAAGATAGGAAGTCAATAACAGAGCAAGAAACTAGAGAAATTCTATTACATGACTGAGATCTTTACTTTTGATACTTATATCAGATTTGAAGAGATCTATGAAGAGACGACTGGGAATTTCAGTTAGAATATCCCATACAACAATCAGTGAATATAAAATTGTACAATTATTGTAGATGGGAACTCAGATTTTAAAAAAAAATAAGGCAAACTAGGAAACTATATAACAAGTGAGTCTAAAACTATGTTAAAATTTGGATTGATGGAAGGGTATTACAGTGCAGACATAGCCTGCAAAGACAGGTTAAAACATTAGAATTTGTTGATCAATAAATGTTTTATATTATAAAAAAATTCATTAAGCTATTTGTCACATAGTATGCTAACAAAGCTTGTTTTTTTCTCCTAAAGCAAAAAGAAAATCAAAGCATCTTCATCTTAAGAGATCTGTATTATGAATAAATATACAAACTGAAGAAGGTCTAAAAAATAAGAGAAGGTAGTACTCAAAGAGAAAGAATCAATAAATTAATTAGGAAAAAGAATATAGATAATAGAGAACCAAAATTTATCAGACATGACTGTTCTACAACAGGTCAGGTGTTAGTCATCTGTTGCCACAGTAATGCTGCATAGCAAACCATTTCAAATCTCAGTGGCGAACAACACAAAAATTCTTTATTATTCTAACAGATCTGAAGGTCTACTGTGATTCAGTTGACCTAGGATTGGTTTGACTGGGTGACTCCACCTCAGGTTTTGAATGAATTGCCTTAGCACTAGGCTGCAACTGTTTTTTTTCTGGGTTCTAGACTGGAAGTGATATGGCTACCTTGGGCATATGCTTCTCATAGCATAAAACAATATCATGAACCAGTTTAGGGATTCTGGTTTATTTTATTTTATTGTAACATAGTTGATTGTACATATCTGTGGGGTACAGAGTTGAATATCTATACCTGTGCATAATATGTGTTGCTCAAATCAGAATAATTAGCGTATTCAAAAATGTATAATGCAATTAAAAACATGTATAACATTACATTAGCCAAAGTAAGGTTAAATATCAAAGCCCATTTTCAATGAGACAGGAATATATAATCTACTCCTAGTACGATAAAGAGATGAATAAATATTTGCTAAGCCATAACTCAAACCATCACAGCAAAATAATGGGTTAAAGAGTGACTATAGCACAGAATTGTAAGGATTCTGAAACCATTATTTTTTAGATTAAATAGATGTTCATGATTAGAGAAACCCCTCTCTCAGTATGAATGGAGCTAGTATGAATCACATTAATTTGGAAAACAAAGATGCAGATAGAAACAACACAAGGCTCACTGATATATTGGGAAATGAGTGTGGTCAAGACTACTAAGTCCAACTTCCAGTCAAGATGGCAGAATAGACAGTACCCAGTGTCACCCTCTCCCACAATTACCCAATTTACCACTATTAAAAAGCAACAACTGCCAAGCTGGGGCCACTAGAGCTCAGGGGAATATGAGGAGAGACCTATAGAGTGCATGAAGGTGGGAGAAGCCATGATGAGAGAAAGAAAGCACTTCCACCCCCTGCAACTGTTTTCAGCCCCAGCCACTTCAAGGTCAGCCCTGGTGAGCACATGGAGCAAGAGCTGGAAAAAGCCACTTCTGTGCCCTTTGTATGAAGTTGCTTGGAGGCTGAAGGGGAGAAGAGGGCCCTGGTAGACCCCAGGCCAGCTAGACAATTAACAGGGTTCTCATGGACCCACATAAGAGTGAGAGGCCACAGACAACTGAAAAAAAGAAGCCACTCGGAGGCCAGTGAGTCACTGCAAGGGACTAACACATGGCCGGTCTTATGGGAAGTGTTTAGAGTGTGGGTGGTGGGGTAGACAAGATCACTGGGGGATCATTGGGGCATAGTATGGACAGCTGATCTGCCCCCAAATCTGCACAGAATTACTCAGTGGAGACTGGTCAGGAATATAGAACTGCAGGGGTGCAGTTTGCTGAAAAGACTCAGGCCCACACCAGAGTTTCCACATAACCCGGGTGTACTGGACCTCACGAGACCTGGAAGTACATACAAGTTAAACAATTAAAACCTGAGCTGTATAAAAAGCCTTCCCCAGAGAATCATCAGCAAAGCAACAATTTAGCTCAACCACAGTGCTCAAGTGCTGATCCCCACAGGAAGTTCTCCCATTTTAGAAGTAAGCAAAGGACAACAAATTTAGTTTCAGTGCAGAGATGGGGGGGGGGGTAGCTAATAATCCAATACAGAACTGAAAGAAAAAACAAAACACTTGCAGATCAAAGACAAAGATTTGATATTGACCAATAAAGGTCTAACACCATCAAAGAACACCTATAAAATTTAGAGGGAATGGAAATCCCACTTGCTCCCAAGCTGAAGTGGGGAGAGGGCTGAGGGCCTTAGGTACATCCACAGGTGCCCCCCAACATCCACATCTAGACCAATGACACCCATCAGGCTGCTGCTGGAAGTGCCCCAGGCTCCTGAGCTGGGGTTGGGGGGGACCTATGGGCCTCAGCTATGCCTCCCAGACATCTACATCCAGCCCAGTGGTGACAACCAGGCTGCTGCCAGAAACACCCCCATCACCTGAGCCGGGGTGGGGATGACCAAGGTCCTCAGCCATGCCCACCCCCAACATCTGCATCCAGCCAGTGAAGACCACTGAGCTGCCTCTGGAAGTGCTCCAGGCTCCTGAGCCAGGGTGGGTGCTGAGGGCCTTAGCCATGCTCCACCAACGTCTGCATATAGCCCAGCCATGACCACCAGGCCACCACTGGAAGCACTCCAGGCTCCTGAGCTGGGGCAGTGGTGGCTGAGGGCCTCAGCCACATCCCCCTGATGTCAGCATCCAGTCCAGACAAGAATAGTCCAATACTGGAAGCCTCCTGGGCTCCTCTGCCAGAATGAGCAGGTGCCATGGGCCTCGACCGCATCCCCCTCCCCTTTTTCTCATCTTCCCCACTCTATCCCCTTCTGCTTTTCTCTCTCCCCCTCCAGCCCCACTGCTCCACAACATCTTAGAATATTAAAATAATTAATAATAATAATAATAATAATAATAACAGTAATAATAATAATAATAAATTAATTAACTATTTAAAAGAAAGACTCCAAGATTTCTTTGTTCTAGTAAATCCCAGAGCCATGGAGATCAGCTTGTGTTTAAAGGGTCCTAATAATTTAGCTCTATGGACTTTAAATTTTATTCAAGTGCTTTGGTCAGCCTTCAGAGAATGAGAATGTTGGTTGAATGAGAGAGTGACGGACACAGGAAATACATGAAAACATCTAATTAACAGAAAATGGTGCAAATGTGAAATGAAGGTGGGATATCATTGATTGGTCTTTTGAGAGCTTCTACAAATTAATAGTTTTTGTATATCTGAAAAAATAATTATAAACGTATATATATATGTATATTTGATAAGCAATACAAACAGAAATTGTTAAAGGTTAAGTCATGAAATTGTCAAATGTACCTGTGACTATAGAAAGGAAGGGAGTAAAGGAATTTGGGGGGCAGGAAGAGAGGGGGAAGAAAAAAGGTGACAAAAGAGGGAAAGATAAAAGGGAGAAAGAAAGCCAAGGAAGCCAAGGAAAAATTCAGTTAAATGTAAAGGTAAGTTAAAAGTAGAACTTCTCAGGTTCCTTTCACTAAGCTAAAAAAAAAAATGTGTACCCCCTTAAAAAATGTGTGTGTATATGTGTGTGTTTATATAACATAGAGGGCTAACCATACAGACCTTTTTCAGTCTACCACAGACTTTTTAAACTCAACCAAACTAAAAACAAGTATTTACCTTTTCAAAAGTGATCCAAAATCAGGAACTGTAAAGAAAAAAAAAAAATGTATACATGTTCTTACAGTAGGAATTACTTTTATTCATTAAATACACATAGAAAGAGGGGAAAGAGAATCCAAAGAGAGGGTTAGGATGATATTTGTAACACATGTACATATGTTTGTAACAATCAAAAAAAAAAAAGAACCAATGATAGAGAATATCTGTATTTATGGAGAAAAAGCAGACAACCAAAGAGAAAAATAAGCAAAATACTTGAACAAGCAATCCATGTGTTCATACACACATATGTATGTACACACACACACACACATTTAAGAAAATCAATAACAACATGAAAAGATATTCAATTCATTAGTAATCATTAACATACAAGTTAAACCTTAATGAAATACCATTTTACACCTATCAGATTGGGAAAAATGTAAAGCCTGACAATATCAAGTGCTGTCAATTATGTTAAATAATTAGAAATTCTATACCTTGTTGGAATTTTTGCAAACATTTTGGATTTTGGATCATGTAGCATTATCTGGAAAACTTAAAGATGAATATAGTATACGACTCAGCAATTCCAGCCCTAGGGACATGTCATAGACCTACCTAAATTGTCCAATAGAGTAGCCAGTAGCTGCATGTGGCAATTTAAATTCAAATTTAAATACAGTCAAATAAAAAAATTCAACTACTCAACTCAGTTACACTAACCACATTTCAAGATACCATTTTGGACTGCAAAGATAGGAATATTTTAATCATGAAAACTGTGACACTTATAAGAATAAATTTTGCGATATTCTTTGTGATAGCCATAAACTGGAAATAACTCAAAGTTTCAACAATTTTAGAATAGATAAAGTAGCTTTAGTATATTCAATTAATTCCATACCGCAAATAAAGTGAAAGAATTAGAGCAACACCCAACACAGTGAATAAATATTATATGAATATATCTGTTAGGATTCCATTCACGTAAAGGTCAACAACAAAAAGAAACAAAACATAACATACAATAAATCATTATTAATTATTGATTACCTAGCACTTCTGTACATCACCAGAACTTATTTTTCCTGTCTAGTTGTAATTCTGTGTGCATTCGCCAACCTCTCCTTGTGTTCCCTCCCCCTTCCCCTTCCCAGCCTCTAGTAACCACATTTCTGTTCTCTACTTCTAAAACTTCAAGTTATTTTTTAAGCTCCCACATATGAGTGAAAATATGCAGTATGTATCTTTCTGTGCCTGACTTAACATAATGTCTTCCAGGCTCATCCATGTTGCTGCAAATGACGGGATTTCTTTGTTTTTCGTGATTGAGTAGTATTCCATTGTGTACATATACCACATTATCTTTATCTATTTATGTGCTGATGGACACCTATGTTGATTCTTTCCATATCTTGGCTATTGTAAATAGTGCTGCAATAAACATGGGGAAGTAGATATTTCTTTGGTAAATATATATATATATTTTGATAAATATCCAGCAGTGGGATTGCTGGATCATATGGTAGTTCTATTTTTAGTTTTCTGAGAAACCTCCATACATGGCTTCATTGTGGTTTTCCATAACGACTGTACTAATTTACATTCCCACCAACAGTGTGTAAGAGTTCTGTTTCTCTTCATCCTCACCAGCTTTTTTCGTATTATATTGATTGTATTATATTGATTGGGGTGGCATATGTGGGTTGAAAGTCATAAAGAAAGTTAAGGATATGATACAGTCAGTTTTGCAGAGGCATGAAAGAATGAATATGAGATGGATCAATATTATCTTAACCTTTCCAGGCTCAGAAGTATAAGATAACCATCGAGGATAGGGATGGAGAAGAAAAAAAATAAAGATTTTTATCAGATATATTATGTTTGAAAGAAGATTAGGATGTTGAAGTGAAAATAGGCATCAGGCAACTGTAAATTTAAAGGCTGAAATCACAGAGATTGGACTAAAATGATAGATTTAAGAATCAGCCATATAAGGATAATGGTTGATGCTGTGAGATTAGGTGAAAGCTGTGAAAACTAGGCTACAAAGAGAAAAAGTCAAAGCAAAAAAAAAAAAAAAAAAAAAAAAGGAAAGAAAGAAGGCAAGACAAATCCTCTTAATGGAGTTGTAGCACCATGTGCAATGAACATCAACACCTGTGTGCAACACGTGATGTTCAAATCAGGATAATTAGGATATTCTTCATTATATGATGTAATTGATTTTGGTGGTCTTTTACCAATTCCCCCCTTTCCTTCCTCCCCTTCCTCCTTT
>NW_007727506.1:359670-361419 GCF_000696425.1 Galeopterus variegatus
AAAAAAAAAAAAAAAAAAAAAAAAAAAAAAAAAAAAAAAAAAAAGGAAAGAAAGAAGGCAAGACAAATCCTCTTAATGGAGTTGTAGCACCATGTGCAATGAACATCAACACCTGTGTGCAACACGTGATGTTCAAATCAGGATAATTAGGATATTCTTCATTATATGATGTAATTGATTTTGGTGGTCTTTTACCAATTCCCCCCTTTCCTTCCTCCCCTTCCTCCTTTTCCACCTCTTGCAACCTCACTTTCCCTCTCTTGTCCTGAAAGTTCAACATATCATCATGATTGTTGTATTTAAGGGACAAGAGAAATAACTCCTACTCTTTCAAAGTCATCTGAAACGTTAGTTCTCTGGGTAATCCTCTACTGTCCACTGTCCACTGGCCTAATTCAGGCATGCTGATAGGCTCTTTTGTTCTCTAATTTCTCTTTGTGGAAATAATCATCAGTTGGAATTATAAATCAACAGTTTGTACATGAGGCTTTATTATGAAAGCTTTCTCCATTAAATTCTACAAAAGCAAGAAAAATGTCACTTCAACTCATAATTTTATCTCTGGCTCCTATGCAGAGGAGGCACAAAATAAGTATTTGTTGAACAACTGTTTGACCAAATAAATTAAAGAATTAGTTAATTATAATCTTGTTCATTTGCACTTGTGGTGTAGCTCTGTGCATAATTTTCTCAGTTACATGTTGACTACTTGACAAAAAATGTGTATAAAGGAAGTGAAGGGATAGGGATGAAGTAGATTCTTCTTTTACTTTGAAGGTTTTTTCTGGATATTTCCCAGAAATATATGTAAGTGCATAAAAATCCTCTTGCTACATAATGCCCAACAAAGACATGAATGCACAGATTCAAAATGAAGAGAACCACGTCTAGGTAAAGCAAAACTTATGAGTAAATTGAATTCAGCAGTCCTGTCTCCTCTTTCTTTTCCCCTTTCTCCACATTTCAAAGCTGGAGCTATCATTCCTAAAGGAAATTTATGTTATGTCCTTAATTGCCGAACAGACGGTATTAAAATAACCAAGCATCTAATATAAGTGGGCTTTAAGTTTCCAGGAAGGTTTCCTAGGGATGAGGTCTTATAAATTATTTTCTCTAGAAAGAGGGGAGGTATCGTAAATTTGCTTGAATCCATTCCTTATTTTGTTGAAATGAATTGTGAAAAGAAAGGAGAATGGTCTTAGAATTTTGGAAATGTTCTTTATTTTTTTCCTTCTCTTTGTATTTTCAGGGTAACTGTTGGTAATGCTTTTAAACCCTAATCATTAAAGGTTTACACAGTTAAATGTGAGGATTAGACATTTACCAATTCCCAGATTTATATATTAATCCAGGATGTACATAAATTGAAAATGGCATATACATGTTTTCTACTCTACCAGATGTTCTGAGAAATCTTTGAAAACTTAGGGATTACTACCAGCATATTAATTGGTGGAACTCATTTGGCTACATATGTCAGAATAAAGAGGTTTATTCTGTATTATTTGACACAAAGAAAAATAGAAGATCTTATATAAACTCACCCTTTGTGTCTTTTAAGGCACTTTGAGTTCAGTTATTTCTTCTGAGATCAGATGCTTTTGGATAGTTCATTTCTGACTTTAATTTTGGATAAAAATTATAGTTTTCACAATCATTCTTTGCTTAGAGATTATATATAAATTGAATTTAAAGAAAAAAAAATACTTGCAGACCTCTACAACCAAGTTAACTGAAAAACATTGATAC
>NW_007727506.1:362482-379489 GCF_000696425.1 Galeopterus variegatus
TTTAAAGAAAAAAAAATACTTGCAGACCTCTACAACCAAGTTAACTGAAAAACATTGATACATGTGTAAAAGTCTGAGTGGGGTTAAACCTGGATGGGTAGACTTCTTTGCAAAAACGTTCTGAGTATAGGGCCGACCCCGTGGCGCACTCAGGAGAGTGCTGTGCTGGGAAGTGCAGCAGCACTCCCGGCGCAGGTTCGGATCCTATATAGGAATGGCCGGTTTGCTCACTGGCTGAGCACAGTGCGGGAGACACCAAGCCAAAAGTTGCTTGCAATCCCCTTACCGGTCATGAGAAAAAAAAAAAAAAAACATTCTGAGTTTCTACAAATTTAATACACCTTGACCCCTGAGAATTCAGAAAAAGTTGACTAATGAAAGAATCAATTAGGTTATGTAAATAGAAAACATTCGAGACAGAATAACCAATTGTTGTATTTGTTGAGAATTTGGATAGGAGTGTCTGGATATTTTCTAAGATATTGGTTAAGATTATGAAGCTTCATCATGCATTACAATTTTTTCTTTGTAGAGAGGAATCATATCAAAATTGTGGGAAATGCCTGCATACTTTGCTTCTAGGAGCTCTGGTTAAAATTGTTGGATCAAGTTTTAGGTCCTTAATACTAAAATCTCTCATTGCTTGATTACCAAAGGCAGCATGAAATTACAAAAGAACCAGGGACATATTTCCTTATTTAGTATTTAGACTCTGATAATCACAGATATCTCTGTCTGACCTAATGGGTTATGCCATTACCAGAAGTGAATGTCATAGCACAGGCCTTCCTATTAATCCTGCTGTTTTATAATGTTTTGCTTGCTTGTTTTGCCCATTTATTATATCTAACTTATCATCTGTTTACTTCTGAAAATGATTGGAGGCATTATAAACTGGAAAAAAAAAAAAAAAGCAACATTGCCAAATAAGAAACCTGAAGGAGAGAACAAGCAAGTCAGTGAAAAGGTTTAATTAGAGCTTCTAGGTATACAAGATTAAAAAAAAAAAGAAGGTTTATCTAATATGAGAAAGTTTACTAACTACTCACAAAATAATCATTTTCCATGGGTACTAAATAAAAAAGCCTCATGAAAATCTTTACATACTAGAAATTTTAACAGCATGCTTTTAATAATGCAGTTATAGAAGATGCCATTATTTAAGTAGTCTCAATATGAGATATTCAGTGAAACCAATTTTATAATTTATTGTAGATTTCTCTGTGCATACTTGCAATGCTTTTATTGTAAGTCAGTCTTGGGAAAGAAAAAATATGGATATTTTTACTTTATTCTCTCTTCAGACTGCTGGGGATGTTGGGGAATATTAGGTGTGAACCTGTAGCACAGAATCACAGAGTTGAAGGGCATGATAAAGAGACTGGGAAGTGTTCACCTCTATATTGTACTCTCTGTTAGAAACTCTTTATAAAATACTTGTGGCTGCTTCCCTATGGGTATGCTAAATTACGGGCTATGTAGCATTTTATGTAAAAAGTAATAAATTTTCCTTGAGTACCAGGAGATGTTTATTACCAGAAGGTAAAACATGGTTGAAATTATAATTTTTAAATTTTTATTTATAAGAAGTAATAAAGAGTAAAGGCCAATTTGTAATTATTAACAAAAGGCCCCAGCTGTTTCTTAAAATTTTAAGTAGTTCCTCCCCCCGCCCCCCTTAGGGCCTTAACTTATCTAGAACAATTCATCAATTTAGTTTCCTTAAGTACTTTTAAAACAATTTCTAGTACTGTTTGTAGGTTTATAGTTTTTTAATAAAAAATATATTAATAGGCTTTATTCTTTAGAACGGTTTCTCATATTAAAATATGGGAGGTTTTTTCTCAGTCTTCATCTTGAGAACTTGTTATTCCTGGAAGTAAAACACACAAAAATTCTAATGGCCATATTTATACTTTCATTCCTAAGCTTATATAATTTTGTTCTGTCTTTTACTTTTTTCTTAATTGGACATATAAGGAATTTATGGTTTTATTTTTCATTGCAAAGAATATATTTTGTATTTACTTATTCTTTTTATTTTTCCTATTTATTTTCTATTTCTTTAATTTCAAATTTTAGCAGAATTATTTCTTCCTTTTTACTATCATAGCTTTGTAGTGGCCCTTTTACTAATTCCTTAAAATGAATATTAAGATTTTTTAAAGTTAGGTGTTTATATTTAAGTAGCAAAACTATTTTAGGCTTTTTTCCTAATTACAGCTTTTGCTGTTGTATTAGTCCATTTTTTGTGTTGCTGTAACAGAATACCTGAGACTGGGTAATTTATAAAGAACAGAGGTTTATTTGGCTTACAGTTCTGGGACAGCTGCATCTGGCATGGGCCTCAGGCTGCTTCTACTCATGGTGGAAACTGGCAGGCAGCAGGTGGGTACAAGCAGATCACAGGGCGAGAGGAAGCGGGGGGTGGGGGGTGGTGCCAGGGTCTTTTAAACAACCAGCTCTCACAGGAACTAATAGCGTGAGAACTCACACACTATTCCCATCCCTCAGCAATCTTGAATGGGAAGAATTAAGTTTTACATAAAAATATTAATTCTCCCCAAATCAATATGTAAATTTAATGTAACTTCAGTTACATTTCAGTGTATTGGATAAAATACCCTTCATATTTTATTCAAGAAATAAATAGCCATGAAGTATATAAGAAGATGAAATAAAGACTACAAATTTACCATATATTAAACATAACATAAAGCTGCTGCAAAGAAAATTATACACCCATAATTTAGAAATTTAGAAATACATTTATGAAAGAGACTAGAAATCCTAAAAATATATGTTGGTTTATAAAATTCATTTCAAATACTATTCTTTTAATTAAGTGGGAAAAGAAAGTTTTATTTAATAATTTATACAGGGATAATTGTTTATGAATCTTTAACAAATAAAATTGGATCTCTTTTTAACATCTCACATTAAAAATAAATTCTTAATGGATTAAAGTGTTAAATTGTATTAACAGTAACCACTAAAAATTAGATGCCCATTTACACAATTCAAAGTCGTATGTTCTCTATACACCATAGACACTGAACTACATACACAATAAGCTCTAACACATTGCAGACAGTGTGTTTCTCCAGAACATAATTATAACAAAGATCTCTTTTGTCCCCACATTTCCACTTGCAAAACAGTAGATGAAGAAAGCTTTTGTGTTATTTTGTTATAATCTATGGCTGCAGTATAGCTGGGATTGCATTTTTATTTTTTTCTCTCTTTACTCCTGTTTAAAGGCCAATAGTTAGTAGATTTTATTTGAGCCGAAGTGTCTTAGTAATAAAATGTCATTGGCGGTTGCCCCTTCTGACATTTATGACATGCCAAATCAAACTAGAGTTTTATTAAAGTTTTCATGCTCACTGCTTTTATTTTATTCATTTGCTCTATTTTTATAATTTCGATGTTTACAAAAGACACCTATTCAGTAGCGTTTCTTGATCATATCTAAACTGTTCAGTTTCATTTTTAAAATTTTGACTTTATGTATTTTATGATCTAGGCTCAGGTGACAAATCACAAGAAGCTGTGCCAGCCCCGCCAGGATTTTCAATTTCATGTAGTTTTGATAGACTGGAATTGCTTTCTGTTATTTTGAAAATGCCCAGCCATTCAGCCTCCCAGGGATTTTGCCAAGGAACAACAGCCACTCTGCAGTTTACTGATCATGTAACCATGGGGAAACGACTCTATCATAACAGGGATATGCTGTTATTGTTTATGCTTTTTGACTCAGGTCTGTAAAAAGAATTGGCTCTCTCTCTTTCCCTATGTCTCTCTGTCTCTTTCTCTCCTTCATCCCTTGAATTATAGCTACACAACAGCAGTTGGATGTTAGAGATTTAAAATGGGATGCCACACAACCTGCCACGATCTTCTCCAAACAACCTAAATTGAAACTCATTTCATTAAGCATTCGTGAGCCTATTTCTAATCCTGTGTCTTTTTCTTTTGGAGAAAATAGTGTCTCTGGCTAAAAATCTCATTGCTAACCTTAACTGCCTCCTTTACAGAGATGTTTTGAATCATCTTCAATTTTATCTTCCACCATCCTCACCTTTTTCACAACATGAGTGTTACCCAATTAAACCCTACTACCCATGATACAAGTATATGAGCATAGAGACAAATGGTGAGTTTTTAATAGAACAAAATGGGCTTGAGTACAAATCTTGTCTTTTACTACAATTTTGATACAATTTTATTTAGTTTGATTGTATGAGGAACTTTCCACATTGCTTTTATTTATTTATGTCAACAAATATTTATTCAATATCCTCCTACACACCAGACCTATGGCCTATTCTGGGTCATCCAATGAAGAAGAAATGGTTGCTGATTATTGCCTTCAGGGGTTTTATAAATAATAGGTAGAGAATTATTAAATAAGTTTACCAAATAATATAATTATGCAGAATAGGGGTGCTATGAAGTTTAAATATAGGACGCAACAAATACATGTGACATTTAGATTAGTCCTCATTTTGGAATAGGTAGTTATATTAATATCAGGATGATTAGATGGCTTTAGTTAACTGAGTATAAGACCATATAAAAAGGCCATGAGGCAAGAAAATTCTTGGCACCTCTGATGGCTGAAATTTTCTGTGCCCAGGACAGAGGAAAAGAGAGTGATGTTCCTCTATTATTTATTTATTTGTTTGGTTGGTTGTTTGTTTGTTTGTCTATTTATTTATTTATTTATCCATCCATCCATCCATCCATCCCTCGGATGTTTGAACTTTCCTATGAGGCATACAAATGCTCTTGGATGATTTCTTCCTGAAGAAAAACAAAGCAATTATTAATCTAAAATAAATCTCGCTTAAAAAATATGCAGGTAAACTGTGCTTCTTTAGATTTTTTAATCGTGTTAAATAACTTAATAAAATTTGCAAAGATTTCACTGAATTTATACCTATCTGAGTACTGGCACTGTTTCAGAGAGTATTTTAGAGTGACTAAATATATATTAAATTAGTGTAGTTTGTAGTACGTGAAGACATTTTGCAAATTTAAAAAAATATATATGAACCTGTGATTCCAACATAACTAGTTTTATATGCCTGTCTTTGTAAAACAACTGGATGGTTCAGTCCGAAATATAAAATTATTTTAACTTGGTTTGTCAAAATAGCCAGTATAAATGACCCACAATATTCTACTGTTGAAAAAATATTTCAAAACATTATACACTCACACTGGTGCTATGATTATTTAGCAATGGAAGTCAAGGTGCTTGATTATTGTGACTAATAGCTTTGGAAACCAAATTGTTCCAGGGGATCATCAGATACTCTGCCTGCAAAAAATAGATTGACACTAATGAAATTCGCACTCTTTCCCTTTGGTTCCCCATTTGCCTAAAAATGATTGTTGTGATAATGACTTTCGAAGTCTCCTATGTATTTGATGTGATTATGTGTATTAATGATTTTTGCCTAATTCTATTGAATTTCAGTATCATTTATATTTCTTTTCTAAAAATTTATCAACTATTTTTGAGTTGTATACATTTCACCTACAAATCCATAATTTTTTTTCTTTCCTTTTTGTCTTTTATCGTGTCCAGCAACGGATCGCAACCCTCAGTGTCGCGCCCATACCAGACCAGGACCGGCAACGGGATCGCAACCCTCTGTGCTGCGTCCACTCCTCGCTCAGCCAGTGAGCGGGAACCGGTCTGTATGTGGGATCCGAACCCTCGGCGGGGCGGGAGCGCCGCCATGCTCACTGTAGCAGTGCGCCACCAGGCCGGCCCCAGCAAATCCATAATTTTTAACTAATTTACCTTTTTTTGATCAATATCAAAAATTTTTATTTATATCTTTACTTATAAATATCTTAATACCTTAAATATGATTGTATTTTACAAACATTATATGTAAAAAATTAAACAGATAACTGCAGCTACCAAAACTCTAGCTGTGTTCTTAGCATAATTTAGGAGCATATTCATCCCCTTTAGATGTCAGCTAGAATTAAATTCAAAGAGCAGCAACGACATACAGAATAACTTCCAGGCATATTATGGTGTGTGTGTTTGTGTGTGTGTGCACTTTGATGTTTCTTCTAGGAGGCAAATATATTTAATTACTTAATATAATTAGTTTGCAAATTTTTAAATGCAATAATTTAATAATCTGTGTGAATTTATAAGCTCATTCAAGCTAAAATCAGCTTGAAAAATTATGTTAATAATATCTTTAGTTTTATTTATCAAAAGTCTGGTATTTATTTATTCATTCATTTTTTTTTAGTGTTTAAAGGCATGAATAGAGACAGTGAGGAGGGAGCTGTGCCTTTTTCCCTTTGCTCATGCAATTACCCAGGAGAATACAGTGCCCACAGAGCTGCAGAGTGCTGAGTCATCAGTATTTTTGTCTTTTATGCAGGATCAGTTACATAAACCAGCATAACAGAAGCTCCTACGGTATTAGCCAAGTTCTTCAAAACTCACGTTTCTCTATACAGAGTAGTGGATTAAGTTTGAAGCTGCTGTGCCCTTCATCCTGGACTTGTTAGTCTTGCTCTTTGTGTGATCCAGGTCAAATCACAACGTACGCCTACTTGAACATTCACAGCTGTGAAAAGCAACTGCTCTTACGGATGCTTTATACACCACACGAACATTTGAAGGTGAAAGTCAACGAAAGTCAGCACATCATCTTTGCACCACAATATGTAGCATAAAAGTAAAACTGCTGAAAGAAGTTATTTACATGAATGCTTTCTTGCCTGTGTTTAGATAAACTTAAGTAAGAAGGTGAAGTTTAATTAGTAAATATCAAGAATTTAATGTACAAATGACTTTCCTGTGAAAGATATTAACTGTATTAAAAAGGTAAATAGACTCTTAGATTTTATTTTTATAGTTTGATGAAAACTAATATTTATTGTTTGTAATTTTTTTTCCCAAGTACTGAGATACCAGTTTAAATATGGAGTACCATATTTTCCTGTTTTTCTTATAAAGAAGAATGCAAATTAGAAGCACTTACATAGCTTTCCCATCGTCTCATAGGCGGCGAGTTATAAAGTGAAGACTTGAAGTCCAACACTTTCTGAATTAAGAAACTGTGGTATGTGCACATCAAAAATTAATGATGAGTTTCGGTTATTTTACACTGGGCAGACTTTGTTCCTTCCCCATATGAATGGATTACCCACTTTTAAACTATTCTTTAACACAAACCATAAATTTTAGCATAGATTTGCAAGGTCTTGCTAATGAATAATTTAGTAATTATCTGTATTTCATGATTTTCACTAATAACTTTATTTTTATGATCATGAATATGTATTTAAGTAGCACAGCTAAAATTTTCAGTATTTCTTCTTTTGTGTAACTGCTGATGCTCATCCTTATCACAGGACCTATATGTTGCTGAAAATTTGCATATTCATATCAAATTGAAGTATACTGCTATAAGACTTATTAATGTATAGTTTAAACACATAACAGTTAAGTAAATAAGATCAATCAGTACTCACCCCTCTATTTTCATTTTATGTGCTTCTCATTATTTCCATCAACTGCAGGATAAAAACCCACCTCTTTGGCATCACGTATAAAGCCACTCTTCACCTGGACCCTATCTTTTCTCCATCTTTATCTTTGCCACCTTCTGCCCTATATTACAGTCTAATAAAACTAAACTACACCTTTTCCCAAAGATTCCAGCAGGTGTCATATTTGCTGATTAATTTTGCTCTCGCTGGAAATTCCCTCACCACCCACTTTCTGCCTCACCAATTCTCAGACATTATCTTCTCCAGAATGTTAGCTTGACCTTTCAGACTGGGGCAGGTGTCTGTCTTCTACCTTCCTTCTTTAATAGCGTCTATGACATTGCAGTAAATTCATCTTCTTATGTGTCTCTAGTACTGGGATATAGACTTTTTCTGGGTGGGGAACATTCCTTATGTAACCTTACCCATAGTAGCTGCCTTATAACAAGTGACTGTGCATGCAAATGAATTGAGTGGTTGTGAGGCATTACTCTAGTTAATGCCTTTCAACACATTGAATGAAAATAAATAGACTGTTACAGAACCATAATTAGCCAAAAATGTTCTATTGATTGAATTGTGTGGTAAACTGGCAAAAGTTAATTGAATAACTCATTGTTTAAACCTTTTTAATAAAAAATATCTATAAAATACATATAATTCATTTGAATGTTTTTATATGAGTACATTATGGACATAGTAATATTCTTCTGATGATTTGCTATCAATATTCTGTCACTTAGATCATGCAAATTCTATAGAATTTTATTGCATGCAAGCCTGAGTTGTTTGTTTTGTTCTTAATTTTCTTTGTCTAGCAACCTGTAGGATATCTAAGAAAATTAAATGCCTCCTGTATTAGTCTGTTTCTGTTGCTTATAACAAAATATCTGGAACTGGGTAATTTATTAAAAATATATATATATTGTTTACAGTTCCAGAGTTGGGAAGTCCAAAGTCCAGGGAACACATCTGGTGAAGGCCTTGTTGGTGGCAACAGTGACCCAGGAGTCTCACATGGCAGAATGGCAGAGGAGACAGAGAATAACTCTCACATGATCTCCTTTTAAAGCCCTCAGAACCATGCCCATTATTAATCCATTCACTACAGCATGGTCCTCATGATCTAATCACCTCTTCAAGGCCTCACCTTTCATCTACCATAATAGGATTTCTCACCCTCTTAACAGTCACAGTGGGGATCAAGCTTCTAACATAGAAAACTTGGGAGACACAATTCAATCCTTATCATTCTGCCCTTGGCTCTCAAAGATTATATATCCTTCTCATAGGTAAATACATTTATTCCATCCCCCAAATCTTAATTTGTCCAAGCTCAAAAGTCCAAAGTACCACCTGTGAAATCAAAACGAGTTTTCAACTTCCTGGATACAATGGTGGAAAAAACAGCATATACATTCCCATTCCAAAAGGGAGAAGAGGCCAAAAGAAAGGGATAACAGTTTCCAAACAAGCATGAAATCCACCAGGGCAGGAGTTAAATCTCAAAGCTGGAGAATCATGTACCTTGACTCTGTGTTGGACATCCTCTGCACGCTGGTGTGGGGGTTGGGCCCCCAAATCCTCAGACAGCTCCGCTCCTTTGACTTTCCTGGTCTCAGGAGATGCTCAGCTCTCCTAGGCTGGCATTGCATACTGGTAGCTACACAATTCTGGTCTTCATGGCAGTCTCAATTCCACAGCTCCACTAGGCATGTCCTTGGTAGGGTTTCTCTGCCACAACTCTGACCCCACATTTCTGCTTGGCATTGCTCTAGTGAAAGCTGTCTGCAGTGACTCCGCCCCTGCAGCAGATCTCTTCCTAGGTCCCTAGGCTTTTCCACACATCCTTTGAAATTGAAGTGGAGGTTCCCAAGTCTTTGTAGCTCTGGCATTCTTCAAGGCTGCAGACCTAACAACACCATGTGATTGCCACTAGCTTGTGTTTTCCAAAGCCATGGGTCCAGCCACATTTGGGGCCAATTTAGCTCTGGATGAAATAGCCAAAGTGCTGGTGCTGGAAGCAACTTCCTGAGGTGGCTCTGGGCACTGAGCACACAGCGGGCACCTCAGGCCTGTTCCCTGAGCCCATTCTGTCTGCCTAGGCCCTTAGGCCTATAATGGAAGGGTTTTCCCCAGAGGCTTCTGCAGTGCCTTCCAGGCCTTTTCCCCCTTCCCTTGATAATTCCTTTCTTTTCTAATAATCTTTGCAAATGGTCACTAGGCAATGGTCACCATTGCATTTTTCTTCTGAAAATGTTCTGCTTCTTTATCACATGACCAGGATGCAAATTTTCCAAATCATTGCACTCTGCTTCCATTTTAATTACCCATTTGAACTTTACATCATGTATTTTCTGCCATAACTCAGCATAGGTTGTTGCAAGTAGCTATACAGCTTCCTTAATGCTTTGTTGCTTATAATTTTTTTCCATCAAAGCACCTTAAAGTTCCACATTCCATAAAATTTTGGGACATGAACAGAATGTAGCCAGGTCCCTTGCAAGTTCATAGCAAGGGTGGTCTTTGCCCCATTTTCCAATAAGTTCTTTCTCATTTACATCTTCTTCTAATGGCCTTTACTGTCCATATTTCTATCAGTATTCTGGTCACCACCATTTAACCTTTCTCTAAGAAGTTCTAAACTTTCCCTGATCTTTTTGTCTTCTGAGTCCTCCAAACTCCTCCAACTTTTGTTTGTTTGTTTTGTTTGTTTGTTTTGTTTGTTTGTTTGTTTTTCTGACCGGTAAGTGGATCGCAACCCTCAGCACAGTGTCATCTGCACCACGCTCTGCCAGTGAGCACACTGGCCATCCCTATATAGGATCTGAACCCATGGCCTCGGCACTACCAGCGCCGCACTCTCCCGAGTGAGCCACGGGGCTGGCCCCAAACTCCTCCAACTTTTGCCAAACACCCAGTTCCAATGCTGTTTCCACATTTTCAAGTATTTATTATAAGCAATACTCCACTTCTCTGGTACCAATTTTCTGTACTAGTCTGTTTCTGTTATTTATAACAAAATACCTGGAACTGGGAAAATTATTAAAACAAACAAACAAACAAAACTTATTTCTTACAGTTTCAAAGGCTGGAAAGTCCAAAGTCCAGGGAACACACCTGGTGAAGGCCTTATTCATGGTGAGAGTAACCAGGGGTTTCACATGGCAGAATGGTGGAGCAGAGAAAGAATAAACTCTCACGCACACTCCTTTAAAAACTCTCAGAACCATGCCCATGACCACTGTTATTAATCCATTCACTACAACATGGTCCTACAACCTAATCACCTCTACAAGGCTCCACCTTTCAATTACCATAATAGGATTTCCCACCCTCTTAATAGTCACAGTGGGGATCAAGCTTCTAAAACATGAAACTTGGGGGACACAGTTCAATCCATTCTCCTCCTATATCAATCCTTCTTTGGGTCCTCAGTCTTGGTTAAGAATGGGCTCACTATCATGTCCACATTCTAGAAAAGGGGAATAAGAGAGGAAAAAGGGAACATGTCCCTTCCCTTCAAAAGGCACAATGACAAAATTGTACATTTCACTGCCACTCATATTACATTTGCCTGGATTGGGTAACACCACCCTTCAAAGGAAGCTTGAAAATGTTATATTCACATGGGATTTATATACAAATTACACACAAAATTTATCCACATTACAATGCTTAAGTCATGAATGGAGATAGCAGATGTAGGCATCTACCCATAGGCTCTGTTACAGTACACAGCGAACACTGACTGGTCAATATCAATATCAATATGACTTATTGTGTTAATGTTCTATTGCTGCATAACAAATTACCACAAACTTTGAAGCTTAAAGCAACACACTTCATTACCTCATATTCTCTATGGGTCAAGATTCTTGCACAAATCAGCTGGATTCTCTGCTTAGCATCTCAAAATAGTAAAATTAAGGTCTCAGACACCTGGGATGATTCTCATCAGAAAGCTCAGCTAGGGCCAGCCCAGTGGCGCACTGGAGAGTGCGCCGCTTGGGAGCGCGGCGAGGTCGAGGGTTCGGATCCCATGTGGAGACGGGTTCCCGCTCACTGGCTGAGCGAGGTGTGGGCGCGACACTGAGGGTTGCAATCCCGTTACTGGTCAGTAAAAAAGACAAAAAGAAAAAAAAAAAAAAGAAAGCTCAGCTAATGGAAGACCCACTTTCAAGTTTGCTCATGTCGTTGGCTGAATTCATTTCCTAGCTACTGTAGGACTGAGGTCCCATCATCTTGCTAGCTGTCGGCCTGGGAATGCTATCAGTTCCTAGGAGTCATTGCCAAGTGGCCCACTTAACAACATGGCAGGTTTCTTCGTGGTCAGCAGGAGGACATCTGCTGTTGCTTCTTCCATATTTAAGAGGTCACTTAATTACATCAGGCACACTCAGAATAATCTCCCTTTTGATTAAGCCCAAATCAACTGATTAGGGATGTAAATTAATGACACCCACAAAACCTATTTGTCATATAAAGTAACATAATCACATCCTATTACCGTCACAGGTCGGTCCATCCTCAAGGGAAGGGGATTACACAAGGTTCACACACCATGGGGAGGGAATCTTGACAACCATGTTCGATCCTACCTACCTCACTTCGCTTAAAATTTACCATAACTATAGAACATATAGGAGATAAAGCAAAATATGTTTTCAACCTAAGGAAAAATATTATTTATTTTTAATATATGTGCATGAAACTATATTTTTTGATGGTCAGATTTTTCTTAACTTTCACATCTTATGCATAAATTCAATCATTTTTTTATGTGCTGTTCTCAAATAATGCACTTTCTTTCAAATATTTTAAATGACTCTGGATCTAAGAATTGTGTACAATGCCCTTCTCTTCACACAAAGAAGTGTTTGAATAGGAATAATACAAGTCACTGACATTAAAAATCTTTTAATATGAATGTATGCTTTCTAACTCTAAAGCAAACACGATAGTTTTATTTTGTTATATCAACTGAATATCTGCAAAGTGTTAATGTCTGATTTCAAACATCAAAACGAAACTCAGTGAGCATTTCAAGATTTCAACCTCTAATATTTGTTATTAATTCTGAAAATAAATTTATCTTTATCTCTTTTCCCCAGAAGTTCAAGATATGTGGTAGTGATAAAGTACAAAATACAAGTTATTATTAAAGTGTTTATCAAGGCAATAAGAACCCTCTTGATATTCAAATTATAATAATTTTAACTCAAATATATAAATGAGTATGAGCACAAGGGACACACTACATTTTACAGTTCAAAAAGAGCAGCAAATGCTATCTCTACCTGGGGCTTGGACCACTATATTATACTGTATAATGTTCAGGGGAAAATACATTAGTGCTCTTTAAGAAGTGTGAACTGGGTGGTCACGAGGATATTTACTGCCACCATACACAGAAGTAGCCCTGATCACGTTGGTTTTTAATGCAAAAAATCATTTTAGGTCTAATTGGAATATGATGGTGCTAAATATGTTAAATTTAGCCAGTTAAGTATGACTCATAGACTCAGCACGTGGCATCGAAAGCTGTATTAATTCTGTCCCACCAGCCTTTGTGGAGAGGATTTAGACTCTCTGATCATGGGACTAGAAATATCAAATAAGCAACACTTATTGAACATTTATTATAAGCCAGCACTAAATTTGTGTTTTTTCATATACTGCTTCATTAATTCATAAAACTCAATGAAGGAAGTAGTGTTTAAATGTAACAGAAGATCATTTTGCTAGTATTAGAGCTGGAGTTTGAGTTCTAGTTCATCTCCCTTCTAAAAAGACTCCTGGACCTACTGTAATAAACACATTTGTGAGAAGCTAATAAGAGAAAGTCCAGTTATGAGATTTGATTCCATTAGACAGGACCAATCCTGAAGCAAATATTCCCTTCCAGGATCAGTTTTCTTTCTGCAAGACACAGATGAATAATCAGGCATCATGAGATCTCCATCACTTCCCCCAATTAGAACAGAGAATGAAGATCACAACAGATTTTACTTTAGCTGGATCAGAATAGGTCCCTGCTCCTTTGGAAGACTAATACCTCCATAGCCTTGTGTTTGGTCTGTTCTGAATTATTTATTCTATATTGGATCTTATCTTTGGAGTTTCTTTCAGCTATGTTGGAGTGGCTTACCAACCTTCCCACACCTTCCATCCACATGGTCTTGCCTGAAATAATATTCCAGTTTACTGTGGAGTAGTCAGTGTGGTGCTGTGTTGTTTTCCCTGTTTGTATATTTGAAATAACTAGGAGACTCCACAGAGTATATTCATGCGAGGATTTTGTCTAAAGGTAAAACATTCAGAACAGCAAGAGAAGTAGAATTTAGGCAAGTATAAAAGGTCTGAGACAAATCTTTCCACATCTGAATTATTCTGAATCTCTGGCTGAACTACCTAGTCTATATGAGAAATCTTGGCTTCAGAGGGGCAACCAGGAAAAACTTTCAATAGTTCTTTAAGTGGTCAAGCCAGGCTCATCAAAGCATCTGGGCCAGTTGCAAACGATCAATAAAGAAGCTAACCCTGGATGGGGCAGGGTCACCAGGAGAATTTCTGAGGTTAATCAGCACACCATTAATTCTACTGCTTTTATCTTGGGCAGTGCTCAAAAAACAAAACATCAAGGTATCTCCAGAGATAGAGCTTTCCTATTCCAGGTGTAAATCAGCTCTTCTCAGGTGCCCAGACCTATATTCTGGAGCCGTTTGATAAATTTCATTAGTAACGTTATCCTGCACCTGAGGAGTTGTTTAAATTCAATAAGCTCTATATTTCAGATCATTGAGAATTTCATGCCTGATTCTGGAAAAACTTTGGTTCACACAGGTAACAGTGAGATATAGACAGGTGAATAGTTCTTGTGAATCTGATGAGCCAAACTGATATTGGCTTACTGTATTTCAAACAGGGATCACATATATGTGCTGTACTATGATTCTAAAATGCCATAAGTAGGCCTCAGGTTTTATAAGCCAGTTAGACATTTATCCAATCCTAATTAAGCATAAGAGCCAGAAATACCATTTTTAAAGACACTTTGGAAGATACGTTTGGCTGAAATTCTGAATATCTTTTTGCACTTTCCAAGAAAAATTTCAGAATTAAGTTCAAATATTTAACATGCCATCTAATTCTTGTGTGGTGTATATTGTCATTCCATTTTCAACTTTAATTTAAATATAATATTAGTAAAATTGTCATGAAGTAATATTGGCTAAAAGTCAGTGCACCTCTAAAATTCAACAGGAAATATTCAAAAGTTGTCTAAATGGTTACTTTTATCTCAATGTGAAGTTAATAATAGCAGGTAAAATGGATAGTGATATTATTGTTAATTTGAATACAATTTAACTTTAGATCAATCTTAACAAGCTATTAATAGGCTGACATTTAAGTCAGGATTCAGAAACATCAGAGAAGGAGTTACACACATGGAAAGGGGGAAAACTAGAACGTACTCATTAGCATGTGCTTTGCACTGAAGTGATCAGTACAAACCTGCAGGCTTTACATAGAACTGATAGATATAGAAGCAGATATGGATACATGCATTTGTGTTGTTTACTAGCTGTATCTATTAAGAGCACTTAGAAACAAAAGAACTCTGATACAATAAGCATATTTAGCCCACAGATCTTGGTTTCTATATATCATTCTCCAGGGCTCATTGGAGAAATGGCTAATTTGGAAGATGCCCACAAATATAAATACATTTTATAAAAGAAGAAATAAAGAATTAGAGAGGTTATGCCACTTACACAAAATCACAGGCAAATAAGAGTCAAAGAGAGCACGGATTTCTCATTAAAAGAGTAAACAGTGGGCCAGCATGTCTTGGTTAAGATCCCCACATCCTTCCATTACCAATTTTGACACCTCAGACAACTCTCTCAAACACAAGTTCTCAACTTCTTTGGCAATAAATCTGTATAACAGTAATAATATCTGCCTCATAATTAGACTTGTTGAAAGGAACTAAATGAGATAATATATGCAAGTACAATACACACTGCAAACTGTAAGCTATATGTAAGTGTTGACTTTCTATTATCATTATGATTTTTATTGCAATAACTGTTTTTATTACATCCTATTAGTACATGCCTATTAGTACATCCACTTTCTGTGAAAAGGTACCAAATTGAAGAAAGCATATTGCTAATTATTATCAGTGTACTAGTCAAGGTTCTCCAGAGAGACGGAATCAATAGGATATGTTATAATTATATGAGAGGGATTTATTAGGGGAATTAGCTCACATGATTGTGAAGAAAAGTCCCATGACAGGCCGTCTATAAACTGGATGCTGGTAGTGTGGCTCAGTCCAAGTCCAAAGGCCTCAAAACCAGGGAGGCTGATGGTGTAAGTCCTCAGTGTAAGTTCTGGAACCCGAAAGCTGAAGAGTGTCAGGCTCTGATGTCCATGAACAGGAGAGAAGAGTGTTTCTTAGCTCCAGCAAATCAAGAGATTCAACTTTTTCTTCTTTTGTTCTCTCCAGACCCCCAGCGGATTGGATGGTTCCCACCCACACTGAGGATGGGGCTTTCCCACCCGGTCTACTCAGACTCTCATATTAATCTCTGCTGGAAATACCCTCACCTGTTTATGCTGCTTATAACAAAATACCTGAAACTGGGTGATTTATAAAGAAAATGAAATTTACTGCTTATAGTTTCTGAGGCTGGGAAGTCCAAAGTCCATCTGCTGGTGGTGACAGTGACCCAGGGGTCTCACATTGCAAGATGGTGGAAGCAGAGAGAGTAGAGAGAGTGAGAAAGACAGAATTTCCTCTTCTTTTAAAGCCCTCAGAACCATGCCCTTGTCCACCATTTTTAATCCAATAATTACTGCACGGTCCTACAATTCAATATCTCTTCAAGGCCCCACCTTTCCAATACAATAATAGGATTTCCCACCCTCTTAACAGTCACAGTAGAGGCGAAGTTTCTAATACATAAAACTTGGGTGACACAATTCAAGTTTCAGGGAGTTTTGGGGGGACATAATTCAATCCACTACAATCAGCAAATGAATTTAAATACCTCATGGTATGCTTGTGAGAAAGTGAGGGAGTTGACCTGAATAGTTTGGAGTTTCAGAATTAGAGAAGAATGGGAAGCTTGATTTGATAGACAGGTTGGGACCGGCTTATACTAATCTGCGAGAAATGAAATGCATATAACTATCAAAAGAGAATTTTTTTAGAGAATTTACCTTCAAACAAGTTATGCAAGATATTTTGTTGGGGTGGGGAAGAAGAAATTGCCTTTATGCTATATGTGGATAAAAGATGGTCAGTGAATAGCTAATAATACCTAAATTATATTGGAAAAATTAAAAGAAGGTGTTATAAATTCAAAATCATTGAATTCAAATACAAAATAGAAACATCTGCCATTTGCAACAACATGGATGGATCTTGAGAGAATAATATTGAGTGAAACGAGTCAG
>NW_007727506.1:379772-382272 GCF_000696425.1 Galeopterus variegatus
ATAATAATCATATACATTGTATATTGACAAAATAAAAATTAAAAAAAAAAATTAAATTAAAAAAAAAGAACTGTAGAATTACAAATTTTATCATTTTAACTTTATTTAATACATAGTACATTAATATTATGAATGATTTTAGGTGGAGACCCTATAGGGAGGGACTTTAATTGATATATGTCTAATTTGTGTGATTAGGAATACTTTGCTTCATGTAAATAGCATGCTAAAATTATTGTAAGCTTCTTCTACTAGCTATTCTTAATTGTCCCCTTTGGAATCTTTACGCTGTTAAATTACTTAGCCATTTTTTTCAGTTGCAATACAGGAAAAAATCTACAAAGATATGCCAAGTGATCAAAAATTGGTGTAATTATGTAAGCATAGGTTCATTTTTTAAAAGCTAGCAAAGACAACACATATTTATTTATATTCTGTATTTTATCATCTTTCTTCTCCATTTTCTGCTGACACTATGCAAAATCCAAAAATGTTAGGCCAGGGAAAAAGAGAGAAGTAAAGGTTAGAAATAATGAGGAAAATGGACAACTCCTAGATAATTGAGAGTGAGCTCCACATCACTGTTAAAGTGAGGGGCAACATCATTATCTCTACACTCCTGCAAAAATATGTGGTTGCTTAGCAGTATCACTACTCTTACTTATTAAAGAATGGACCATTGGTATCTGCAAGAGCATAGCTAAAATTGAGGGCTTAATGAAGGCTTAAATGGGAATCAAACTTACCAAACCTTACATGTGAAACTTCACTTGACCCAGAAGCACTACTTCTAATTCTGCAAAGTCAATGGAAGGCATGAGAGTGGGAAGAAATGCATTACTAAACACAATTTGGTTCATTATTTTTTGTAATTCCTGTTCTCCTATTTCATCCTTGTTTTTACAGTTGGTCAAAAGTATTGCTAGTTAAATGATGGAGCGGTGGCCAGATCCTAGAATAGGACCACTGTAATGTTAGGAAAAGAAAACTTAAGAGAATGAGATATAGCTGCTCTAATATAAACAGTGCCTATTTCTCAAAAAAAATTTTTTTCATTCTAAATGGCAACATAATGATAGCCATTCCTAAGTATTATTATAGTTTCTTGTGTGTGAACACCTATGATGATTCTGTATCTTTACTTTCTTATTTTCAAAATGAAGTTGACCAAATTTTTCAGTTCCAACTATAATCACAAATACAATGTAACAAATATCTGGTCTGCCAGAAATTTTCAGCAGCCCTTGCAGCTACTCATAAAAATTTTAACTCTAATCACCACAGACATTGTCACCCATGGTGGTGGTGTGTGTGTATGTGTGCACCTCCAGATAGGGTAATGTAATTTATATTAAATTTGCAGTCACCTCAGGTATTCTTCTTCATACTTTTAAGCATTTTTTCTGTCATCTTAAAAAAGAAATATTCAAAACTCACCTGAACTGTGAACATACTTTGAAAGAGAGCCATTAGAGATACAGAGGGAAATTAGCCTAGTCTGTACTAAGCTATTGAGTAAAACAATAGATATAATTTTAAAATACTGTTGAGAAATTCAATCTTGGAAAAACTAATTTTGATCATTTGGCAGAAACTGAGATAATTTTTTACTTGTAATGAAGACGTTATTATTTTGCTAGTTACTTTAAGTCACTTTCTAAGATCCAACTGTTTTTAAAAGATTCAGTCCAGTGCATAATGATTATTCTTTCTCACCCCATCTCAGTCCTTACTACTTGATCCAGATGCAGGACTAAGTTTGGGAATATTGAAGTAATAACTAAGGCCTTCCTTAAGGAGATCAATCTTATAGAGTCATCTAAAAATGAAACTAGACAAAAGAAAACAAAACAGAGAATTACAAAAAGGTGAGCTAGATGTGATGCTATTGTGAACTACAAGGGTGTCACGGGATGAGTATATGGCACAGACTGAGGTGCTATAGACAACTTCAGAGGGAAAGGATAGACCTGAAGCTTGATGGACAAGAAAAAGTCAAAAGACAAGAGAGAGACAGAGAAGAACTCCAGACAGAACAGTGTGTGTGCAAAAGACATGGGACATGAGAAGGCATGATGTATGTAAGGAACGTTTAAAATGAGTTCACAAGGCTGGAGAATGGAGCGTTCTCACGTGTATTAACTTACATGGTTTTCAAAATAAACTCACCAGGCAGAAAGGAGGTGATATTTTTGACCCATTTCATATATAATAAAACAATTCCAACAGGAATTCGAATGTTATAGAACTCTTCAATGATAATGGTGGGTTTCAAAATTATTTTCCTTAAATAAAATAATAACATGCTAAGTATAGTAATAAATACTAAATCATATTGAAGAGGATTGTAAAACAGAAATAATAGTAATAAAATCTGATACTTTCACAGTGATTATTTTCTGCCAGGTGCCAATAAGGGCTTTTCATGTGTTATGACTCATCTAATCCTTACCACCTATGAAGTAAGTACTATTATTATCACCATTTTCTGGATTAGAAA
>NW_007727506.1:383226-387125 GCF_000696425.1 Galeopterus variegatus
TGAGACATTTGGTATTGAAAATAGAAAATAGTTAGTAAAATAATTGGCAATCATGGGTGCTGTGGTACTCAGCTTAGATCCTCCTTCAGAATGAGGTGTCCATCTTACATTCCACTGTTGAGAATGATGCCTGCTGGAGGTTTGAAGCTAACTTCTTTCTCAGGAATTGCCAGTCTCTGAAAGGAGCTGCTTTCCCCAAAGTTATATCCCTTTCTATATAGTAGCCAAGTAACAATGACTGACTGATGNTGCTTTCCCCAAAGTTATATCCCTTTCTATATAGTAGCCAAGTAACAATGACTGACTGATGCGATATACGGTCAGATTAAGTAACCCACCGAGGGTTACAAAGACTCCAAATGAAAGTATTTGATCCCATGCTTGGCTAATTCAAAGTCCAAGACATTTTCCTTTCACCATGTTTCCTCCTATATCTAAACTTTACAGATTAAAGTAGTTATTTTATAGGGACTGACAAATTTATGTATGTCCATTTCATGCAATCTTTAGATCTCCATTTCAAATGTGCTCTCATAAATAAGTTTGCTTCAATCTTTAATATAGATCCCAAATATAAAAGAAATAGTAAGCAATATAAAAGGAGAAAAGAATTGGATATTGAAACATGGTATTATATATGGTATCCTGCATTGTATATTAAATATATGTACATAAATGTATACCTGTTTTGTAGCTTAAGAATACGTATTTTCTGGAATTGAACATAAAATGTTGTAAATATGTGTGTCATGGAGATAAAAAGAATCATTCTTGTTGGTCATCTAAGCTGCACTTTGTAAACAGTAGAAATCAGTGTCACTGCAGTCTAGGTTTTTATCTGTCACTGGCTCTTTTATGGTTGTTGAAAGAACTGAAATGTCCCTCCACTATTTGAAATACTGTGTATAACAGAAAGTATACGATTGTTCTTCAACTGTTTCTAGTAGAAAATCTTAAAATATTTCTAGGCCTGTAAACTAAGCTTTTTTTCAGAATTTTACCTGCCATTGACTCAAGACATTTCTTTTTTATGTTCAATAACAACTAGTTAAGCTCAATAACGTAATAGTTTGAGCAACTGAAACTCCATATGGTGTGTTTCTTGCTGACAGCATGAATTCTGGCTTGAGGGCACTGATCTATTAAACCACATGTTATAGTCAACATGGTATTCAGTGGCAATCATGATGTGAATCCTTGTTTACAGAACTGCAACCCTGTGCAATACTTGCATAGGTCAAAGATAATTAAGGACCTAAGGCCAGTGAGCTCTACCTTTCAAGAGCCACTTTAACAGAACTGTGACTACAGCAGTTCTTTGCCCCTCCATCAAAGGCACAGCAGCACAGGGCTCCTTTCTGTGTCAAGATGTGTACATTCATAAAACAGCCCATCTTTCAGATCCAAGTTCAGCTACAAAGAAGCATCTCCATTAGTCAAGTAACACAGTTAACAGTTACTTCAAAAGTACTCATAAACTGCACCCCTGAATCAGTCAATGTTGGAAACTTTATTTACAAGTCACATATTAATTTGATATAATCATTGTATTTTTAAAGATGAATAAATAACCTGCCTCCAAAAAAAAAGTCCAATAACCTTTTAAATACCCTAAAGTAGTAAAAATTATATTTTGAAATCATCATATATAGCCATATAACCTAAGAAAATACTGTGTATACCATTGTCCTTGGAATGAAATCATGATTTTGAAAGATTTACTCTTCTTATTTGTAGTGAAGATAAAATGTGTGACTGCACTCACTGCCTTTTAGACATATCTTAAATAACTAATTGTTTTTGTTTTATCTCTGAGTTTGATTCTCCTGATAGCACTTCCTTAGATGAGATACTACCCCACTATTTGAAATACTGTGTATAACAGAAAGTATACGATTGTTCTTCAACTGTTTCTAGTAGAAAATCTTAAAATATTTCTAGGCCTGTAAACTAAGCTTTTTTCAGAATTTTACCTGCCATTGATTCAAGACATTTCTTTTTTATGTTCAATAACAACTAGTTAAGCTCAATAACGTAATAGTTTGAGCAACTGAAACTCCATATGGTGTGTTTCTTGCTGACAGCATGAATTCTGGCTTGAGGGCACTGATCTATTAAACCACATGTTATAGTCAACATGGTATTCAGTGGCAATCATGATGTGAATCCTTGTTTACAGAACTGCAACCCTGTGCAATACTTGCATAGGTCAAAGATAATTAAGGACCTAAGGCCAGTGAGCTCTACCTTTCAAGAGCCACTTTAACAGAACTGTGACTACAGCAGTTCTTTGCCCCTNGGGTAAAATTAAATCAATTATAGTTTCCTTGGCATCAAATGTTGTACTTGATAATGTCAATCAACCAATACATATGCAGTTTGGACTGACCTTTGTAAGAATGATATTAGTGCATGTGTTGGAAAGGGGCATTAGTAATTTACAGGCACACATTATCATATACAATATATTCTGTATCTACCTATACCTATATCATAGAAACACAGACTCTTGGTAAAGTGATGAATTAAGTAATTACTTATCTAAAAACTAATAACTACATTTATCGAAATTCTCAAAATGCAGCAGGCCATATTTTTTATATAAATTAACATGATTAATCTTCACTCCAAATCTATAAAGTGAATATTATTACTTCCCAGTTTTGTGGAGAAGATTACGAAGATTCAGGAAAGTTGCCCTAAAGACTAAGTGAGGGCTAAAAAGTGATGGAGAGAGGCTTAGAATGTGGCATTTTCTCACCAGAGCCAGGTGCTTACCCCTGTGTTTTGCTTTGCTGATTCTCAAACCTGGAACCAGGAGGCTCAGGTTTTAGAACTGCATCTTCTAAATTGATATGTACTTACCTGGTATATTAGTCCATTTTTGTTGCATATAACAGAACAATTGAAACTGGGTAATTTTTAAGAAATACAATTTATTTTTTATACTTTTATTTTACTATTTTATTATTTTATTATGTTTTAAATTTTTATTTGAATCAAAATTGGTTATACATATTTTGGGGGTTCATTATTGAGATATATTGATCAAATCAATATTATTAGCATATATATTGTTACAAATCGTAATTATTATTTTTGCCCCTTGTCCAATCTCTCCCCATCCCCTTCTTCCTCCCCCCTCCCCCCTTTAATTACCCTAGATTTCTTCTCTCCTTCTGAAAGAATAATGGTTACTCTGTTGATTTGTTGCCAAGATGATCTGTCCAGTGCTGAGAGGCGTGGTCAGGTCCCCCAATACTATCATAGAGCAGATGCTTCTGTCACTCTGGAATGGGCTTTGTGCAGAGAGACATCCTCTTCTTTTCCTTATCTCTGCTGGTGACTCTCCTTGTGTCAATGCACTCCAGTGGCTGGTGGACCATCTGTGTGGTGGTCATGGCATCTAGCTGCTTTCACAGCAGCCATGGTTATGGTGGTGGCTGTTGTGGGCCACCCACATGGAGGTGATGTTTTTGGCATAATCCTTTGTGCTGGAGGTGTGCTTGGTGTGGGGAACGTCTGGTCCCCAGTGTTGGCGCAGTATACCTGGTTGTGGGAGGGGGTCCATTCCCCTTCTCCATGCCTCAGGACCATGGGCAGGCCCTATGTTACTTGTGTGGTGTGCCTGGTTGTGGGCGGGGGATCCAGTCCCTGGCTCCTTGCCTCATGTCCCCTGGTGGGCCCCGAGGCACTGATGGTGTGCCTGGACTGGAACTAATTTTTTGTTCTTTGCTTACTTCTTAAATGGGGGAACTTCCTGTGGGAACCAGTTCTTGAGATGTGTGGTTGAGCTAAATTTCTGCTTTGATGCTATTTCCCTAAGGAAGGCTTTTTGTGCAGCTCAGGGTTTCATGGTTGACCTTATAGGTACTTCCAGCTCTCCAGAGACCTGATGC
>NW_007727506.1:388587-388939 GCF_000696425.1 Galeopterus variegatus
TGGGATCCGAACCCTCGGCGGGAGCGCCGCCGCGCTTCCCAAGCGGCGCACTAGCACAGTGAGCCACCGAGCCAGCCCCTATGAGAAGATGCAACTGGACACTTTACCAGGTTTCTTTCTCTTCCATGATTCTAGAATTCAGAAACATATAAGTCTCTCTAATCATAATAATAATAACTATGGCTAAGCATGCCAACAAAGTCTCTGTATGTTCTAGATATAGTAAAACTTCATGGCTAATGCTCTTAACATACACTGAGTCATTATACCATCCTACTAGGGAGAGAAAACAAAAACATAAATAAGTTTATTAACTATACATTAAAAGTTGTTAAATTCAATGGAGAAAAAT
>NW_007727506.1:390496-392588 GCF_000696425.1 Galeopterus variegatus
GTGTCCCATCTGTTCACTTAATTGCCAATACTTAAGGATCCTACTGCTAGATACAGTCCACCGATATTAACTCCAGCAGAAATATTTTTTAGGAAGAGATACTTATGAAAATAGACATTTCTAACAGTTTCCATCATTGTACTTGTATCAGCAATATCCAAGTGCCTGTCTACTCACTCTGGCATGAATGTAGCCTGTTCACTTATCAAAATGCATCCTTTCAAGACAGTTTTGCTCATTGGATCACACTCTGATCATTTCTTTGCTGCACTCATCCTCTGCCCTTATGTGCTCTGTAATGTCTTAATTCATACTTTGCATGGTTTTTAAAAGTGTCCTTAGGATGATTCAAGTACTTCCAAGATAAATTCTCCACTAAGCTGTCAATTCCTTGAGGAAGACTAAAATATTCACAAAATATTTTCAGGGTTAGATATATTCTAGAGAAAGTCAGGAAATGACTTTGTCCACCTTCCCTTAGATTAGTTCCACGATTGGTACAACTTTATATGTCATTTGTGTATTACATGAAGATGCAAGTTTCACAGAGAACAAAGTTTCAACCACAAAAATGGCATCTTCATCCTTCAATGCCTCTTTCTTATTCTGGTATTGATAGTTCTCCCCATTACTGCTTATTTTAGCAATAAAAGCCTTTAACATTCCTGAGTCTTCACCTACCGTTTTTCCATCTCATTGCAAATTATTCTCCTTTTTAGTATGCTGAGCAATTTAGAAATTCTGGGTTTAAAATTAAGCAGTTATTTAGATGTCTTTCACCACTTCAAATAACTCACTAAATTACTTTTTTCAGGTGAATAAGGTATTCTTTTCCATTGTTAAATAGCACATCATCAAATAGTGTACATGTGTTTTTGGCAGCTAAATATAATTGCTTGGATGATAACTGCTCTTTTTAGAAAATTTTCTTTAGTCTACAAAGCTGAAATAATTTTTCAAAACTGCTGCTCCTTATGACTTTTTTTGTCCAGTTTGAAGTTCCAGGTATTATAAAAGCTTTGTTTTAGGAGAAATATTTCAAAATCTTCCTGATGAGATAAACAGATTTAGTGAAGTGTAAATTAAATGACACAGTAAATATTAAAGCCCCCCCAAAATTCAAAACCCTGAACACCTGTTTTAATGTGATTAATTATAGATTAATATAAAATAAATAGTCTTCCTACGCAAAGGTAGCTATATTTGAAGTCACTTGGTAGAATATTTGAACAATAATCTACTAGATAGGAACACATAGACTGTCATGCCTAGGTCTTCCAAGAGCCTGAAGGAGAAGGCACTGTGGAACAAACCACTGAAGCAGCGTTCAGAGAAGCTTTACTTCATTTATTGACTGCCAGAAACTTAGTCTGAATAGACATAATACATTAATTTGAGTGTAAGATAATCATTCCATATTCCTGGACTGGAACAGAAAAGGAAATAATAAATGCTTGGTTTGCTAAGGGTAGCAAAATATGATTGATTATAACATTGTCTGAAACCTGGGTAACTTCACTGTAACATTAGAAAATGTGATAGCATTTGAATTCTATTTGAGAAGTTACTTCCTTTTATAGATTGGACGCCACCTTCCCCCACCCTCCCTGCCAACCTCTTTGAAGCTTAAATCCCCACAGTAACTGTTGAAGATGGGAAATCCTATTATGGTAATTGAAAGGTGGGGACTTGAAGAGGTTATTAGATTGTAGGGCCATATGGTAGTGAATGGATTAAAAATGGTGGTCAGGGGCATGGTTCTCAAGGCTTTAAAAGAAGAGCACATGAGAGGTTAGTCTCTCTCTTTTCCACCATTTTCTGACATGTGAGACCCCTGGGTCACTGTCGCCACCACCTAGGCTTTTACCAAATGTGTCTCCTGACCTTTGGACTTCCCAGCCTCTGAAACTGTAAGCAATAAATTTTGTTTTCTTATAAATCACCCAGTTCCAGGTAATTTCATTATAAGCAACAGAAATGGACTAATACACTTACTTAGAAGTTCTACCTACCAGTCAAAATGAAAATCAGTCTACTATCAAAGATCTGTACTAACAGGAAAAGTCTCTGGGACAGATTCACCTAGACAACT
>NW_007727506.1:394736-396165 GCF_000696425.1 Galeopterus variegatus
TTTTTAGTTAATTGCCATTATAATTTAAGAATTAACTTTGTATATTTCTATTATTTCAAAAATTTTAATGGGTGTTTTATGGCTTAGAAATTGGTCTATCTTAGTGAAGGTTCTATGTGAGTGTGAGAAGATTGTATTATGTGCTATTTAGGATGGAGTATTTTGTAAAATACAATAGACTTCCGGTTTCTGTTCTGACATGTAAAGAGCTTGGGAGCTGTCACTGTTATTCTTAACAGTAAGTAAGAAGATGAACAAACTGTTAATCAACAGCTCTTACTAGATCTATCAAAGAATTGAGAATTACGGCAAACAACTACCTGCCCTGAAAACTGGAGAGAGACACAGTTACAGAGAATTGTAATTTATTGGGAACAGAGATCCAAGAGTAGAAGCTCATAGCAGGAGCCAATTTAAATTGTAATTAATGCATTTCTGGATGCTCAACATGATTAGCATGAGTGTTAAAAACTACAAGAGGCCCCAGTTTTAAGGATTTCTTCTCTCCCTGCCCCACCCCCCCATACATTCTTGAGTTTTATCTCCACAAGTCCTACCAGGTTCTCCCCGTGAAGATCAAAGTCCCTTTATGCTTCCAGCAGGGGGGGCTCTCATCCTCTGTTCTGCTTAACAAGACCTGCCCTCAAGGAAATCTATTATACCAGAACCTAACTGAAGTTTTACTAATGTCTGAATCATTTAAAAATGTGCAAACGTGTACTTAGGGGGAAATCCAAGAGCCAGTGTAGAGCTTCAGCTAAGCGCTATCTAACCCAAGACAAAGAAATATTATCACACTTTTCTAATTACTTATTGCTGTGTAACAATGTACCCCAAAGCACAGTGCATTTAACATAATACTTTTATTTTTTGATGGGCATATTGAGATTTAATTGACATACAATAAACTGGATGCATTTAAATTGTGCAATTTGATATATTTTGACATGTGTGTATTCTGTGAAAATATCACTGCAATCAAGAAAATAAACGTATCTACCACCTTCAATGTTGTTTGTTTGTTTTCTCTCTCTCTTTTTTTTTTTTTTTTACCGGTAAGGGGATTGTAACCCCTGGCTCAGTGTTGTCTGCACCACTGCTCAGCCAGTGAGCGCACCGGCCATCCCTCTATAGGATCCGAACCAGCGGGCCTCAGGCCTCGGTGCTAACAGCAGAGCACTCTCCCGAGTGAGCCACGTGGCCAACCAGCCCCACCTTCAATGTTTTCTTGTACCACTTTTTATTTTTCAAATTTTAAGCCAATTTTTTTTTTATATTGCTTAACTTGACTTGAGAAAACATCGTCCAAAATTTTTGTATCTGCGATCACGATATATGTTGTCTGGAAGAATTTGTGCAGAATTGCAATGATTTCTTCCTTTTATGTTTAGTATAATTCATCAGTGAAGCTCTCAGGGTCTGTAGTTTT
>NW_007727506.1:396747-400984 GCF_000696425.1 Galeopterus variegatus
TATCTGCGATCACGATATATGTTGTCTGGAAGAATTTGTGCAGAATTGCAGTGATTTCTTCCTTTTATGTTTAGTATAATTCATCAGTGAAGCTCTCAGGGTCTGTAGTTTTCTTCCTGTTTAAGTTTTTTTTTTTTTTTTTTTCAGTACAAGTTCGATATCTTTAATAGATATCAGTCTATTCAGGTTATTTATTTTCTCTTGGGTAAGTTTTTGTATTTGCATCTTTCAAAAAATTTGCCTACTTCACCTAACTTTTTGAATTTCTTGGCAAAAAATTGTTCATAATTTTCCTTTAATATTTTAAGAGTTATGGAATCTGCAGTAACTCAAAAGAAATGAAAGTTGGAGGAGGGGGACAAATTGTAGGCTTCTATTAGTGAAAACTTGGTGATTGATTGGACTAAGGTGCCAGCACTATCCTGTCATCTAATACTGTGATAAGTCATGGAGAACAGTCATTTATAAATAAATATGTTATATTAATATACTCTCTTGAAGGGAGAAGGAGATTATTCAATAGATATATACTAACATATTATTATTAAGGATATTGTATACCAACTATTATATATGTTGCTTTTTTTTTTTTTTAATTGCTCAATATGTCATTAAAATATTTGGAAACTTAAAACTATTTTAGCTAATTATGTAGAAAATCCATTTAAGGTTTAGTTGCACATCTTACATTTTTCAGCCAGGTTTTCTAAGAAGCATAACTACACAAATATGTAGTTAGAAGCTCAACAAATTTATTGGGGAAAATACCTGTGAAAGATAAAGGGGAAAGGGTGTAAGTCATCAGGAAAAGACTTATGACTATCACACAGATCCAAATGCTGTGAAAGCAGAGTGCGTTTAAATGTGGGTTTAATGTGTGGGTTAAATGTGACTCTCAAAAGTTTACGTATTGGAAACATGTCCTCCATTGTAACAGTGTTAAGATGGTTGGAAATTCTACTATGGTACTTGAAAGGTGGGGCCTTTGATAAATGATCAAATCATGAGGACTGTGATCTCATGAATGGATTAACCCATTCATGGAGTAATGTGTTATCATGGGCATAACTCTGGTGGCGTTATAGGTAGAGGAAATGAGCAGATTAGCTCTCTTGCTCAGGCCATTCTCGTCCTATGGTACCGTGCATCACTGTAGAGAGTTACCACCAGGAAAAAAAGCCCTCACCAGATGCAGCCCCTGGACCATGGAGTTCCCAGCCTCCAAAACTGTAAGAAATAAATTTTATTTCTTTATAAATTACCCAGTTGTACCTTTCTGTTATAAGCAACAGAAAATGGACTATGCAGAGTATAAAAGGTGAAAGTTTGGCTAGGAAGAGCCCCAGACATTGGTACAAACTTGAGAAAATCCTGGCTAGCCCAACAGTAAACTGCAGCGCTAAGATGTTCTTAGAGGAGCTCCACACAGTAAGAAATGTTGAACCCTTCTATCCATGTCATGCTCAGTCACCAGATGGATGCAGCCATTCTGTGTGTGCCATGGCAGAAAAGCTGAGGCAGATTTTGAAAGCACCTGCAGCTGGAGACTCAGCTAACTGCCCTTTTTATGGCAAGTTCCCATTTCAATAGAGGTCAGAACAGTATACAAGAGAAGGGCTGCCCTATGAAGTTTTCTAATGTTCTGAAACAAAATTGTTATGAAAAAGTACCAAATTATATTTCCTAAATAAATACAGTGAAATATGTTCTCCAAAGAATACCACATTAAATATTATGCCGTTTAAAAGTATACTAAATAAAAACATTAAATTGAAATGTTATATTAGCTCTTATTAACTATTTATTCTGATCTTTTTTCTATATTCTTCTGTACTTATAGAATACATAAGTGTACCATAAGCCTTAGTGTTACTAGAAATAGCAATTGATATCTATTATTACTAGGGTCCTATTTATCCACCTCACTCTTCTTTAGATGAGCAAATTTGGAAACTATATTTTTAATGTATATATTATAAATAAAATATTCTGTGTGATTATTCACTAAAATTCACAACATGCTCATCATCAGACCCTTCAAAATTTTGTTGTATTATGGACTAAGAGAATTTTACCTTTGTATGCATCAAAACAAATTAGCAACACTAAATTAAAAAAATGTAGTTTCGGTAACACCAAAAATGCTATAGTTTACAAAATGAGTATTGACATATACAAAGTATTTTGGGGTAAGCACACAGTGTTGGAAGGACAAAAAAGTTAAGAGATTTTTGAATAAGAAATAATACTTTAGCTTTCCATAAGTTTTATGTTTGAAAATTAAGTACTAAAACATAGTTTCAGAGTAAAATTAATACATTCATGCATATGTACTTATATATGTATATGTACATACATGCATACACATGTACATATATGTATATACACATGCATGCATATGCATATGTCAATACGCATGTATGCACAGTTACAGATTATGCATTTCATGCCCTACCCATGGAAGGTGAGGTGACTTCAATAAAGTTGGTTCATATATGCTAAAACAAATGTAAAGGCTTTTGTGAGATTTCTAGCTGTTTTCCAGAGGGGAAAAAATAACTACATGTAAATTGGATTTTAGAAGGTAATATATCTATTCTCATATTGGCCTAGTTTTGAAAGTGGTTTATTTTCTTTTATGATTGTTCTTTAATTGTTGATTTCTCTTTATATCTTGATTAAAGTTTCTCAGATCCCAAGCTGCTAATTAATGGACTCTTGAACAGAAAGATGACTTTTTTCTTTTATCCCTGGGTTCTGTCAACCAGTAACTAATCTTTAAATAAATAATGAAGTGAAGTGTACTGATTGCAAAACAGTAGAAGTGTTTGGAGAGAAAAACCTCTCAACTAATTTTTTGAGCTTTAATTTGTACATATATCATATTTACTGTGACATTTTGAAGCATCTATTTTTAAAACTTGTATTTAAAGCTAAATAATTTATACTAATTTTGACAATACAAGTAGTATATTTTTTTTAAATGCAGAAAACTACATGGAATAATAATAATAACAATAATAATAATAATAATAATAATAATAATAATAATAAACAGTTAATATTTTGACCACACAGCTTTGGACAATATTAATAATTTGACTTGTTAGCTTTATAGATTTTTTATATTTTTAACTGTGAAAAGCATAGGTTTTTCACAAGTCTACATAGCTTACATCTCCCACTGTCTCATGTGTAATGTCAAGTTAATGTGAATATTAAGATTTTTTACATCTAAAATCTTGTGTTTAAATATAACTGTTCACATATGCATGCATAAATGATATGTGGGATTGGTTTTGTGTATTTACAAAACTCAGTGACATTTGATTACCTTTATAAAACATTCTTTTATTTTTCTTATTTTGTTAATACTTTCATACGTATATGTTTTTATTGAAACATAATTGATTGCACATATCTGTGGAGAACTGAGTTGAATATCAATACCTGTGTGCAAAAGGTGATGCTCGAATCATGGTAATTGATATATTCATCATTACAGAACATAATCATTCTTTGTGTCCATTAACCAATTTCTCTCTAAATCCCCCTCTGTTTCCCACTTTCCCACCTCTAGTAAGCACAGTTTTGTTTTCTCCTTTTTTTTTTTTTCCTTTTTGTCTTTTTTCGTGACCGGCAACAGGATTGCAACCCTCGGCGTCGCGCCCGCACCGCACTCAACCAGTAAGTGGACCAGTCTCTATATGGGATCCGAGCCCTCGGCGGGAGTGCCGCCGCACTCCCAAGCACCGCACTCTACCGAGTGCGCCACCGGGCCAGCCCTTGTTTTCTCCTTTTGAAAATTCAATGTACTGTCATAATTGTTGTACCTTTCTTTCTTTTTCTTTGTTTACTTTTTTAGCTCCCACTTATGAATGAGGACATACAGTATTTCTCTTTATGTGTCTGTCTTGTTTCACTTAGTGTAATTTTCGAGCCAATCCATGTAGATGTGAATACCAGAATTTTATTTTTTTTATGACACAGTAGTATTCCATTGTGTAAATATACCACATTTTCCTTATCTGGTCATCCATCCTAAATGATGGACATTTAGGTTGGTTCTAACTCTTGGATATCATAAATGGAGCTGTGATAAATATGGTAGTGAAGGTATCCCTTCAAAATGATGATGTCCAGGGCCGGCCTGGTGGCGCACTGCTATAGTGCGCTGCTTGGGAAGCGCGGTGGCGTTCCCGCCGAGGGTTCGGATCCCACATACAGACCGGCCACT
>NW_007727506.1:402182-404182 GCF_000696425.1 Galeopterus variegatus
GTGAAGTATGGGTCTAGTATCATTCCCCCACATGAGATTTCCAGTTTTCTCAGTGCAACTTATTGACGAGGCTTTCTTTTCCCCACTGTACATTCTTGGTGCCTTTGTCAAAGATCAGTTAGCTGTATGTGGATTAATTTCTGGGTTCTCTATTCTGTTTCATTTGTCTCTGTGTGTCTTTTTATGCCAGTACAATGCTGTTTGGGTTACTATCGCTTTATAGTATAATTTGAAGTCAGGTAGTAAAATGTCTCTGGATTTATTTCTTGTGCTCAGGATTGCTTTGGCTATTCAGGGTCTTTTGTTGTTCCATTTAAATGTTAGCATTGTTTTTCTACTTCTCTGAATAATGTCATTGTTATTTTGATGGGAATTTCTCTGAATATGTAGATCACTTTGGGTAATATGAACATTTTCACAATGTTAATTCNCTGAGGGTTGTGATCTGTTGCCGGTCACGAAAAAAGACAAAAAGGAAAAAAAAAAAAAATGATGATGTCCATTCTTTAGAGTATATACCGAGCTGTGGGATCGCTGGATCATTTGGCAGTTCCATCTGTAGTTGTTTGAAAAACCTTGTAATCCATAATCGCTGCACTTGCTTACAGTCCCATCAACAGTATAGGAGGGTTCCTGTTTCTCTGCATCCTTGTCAGCATTTGTTATTCTCCGTCTTTTTGATAATAGCCAGTCTACCAGCGGTGAGATGATATCTCAATGTGGTTTTGATTTGCACTTCCCTGATGCTTAGTGATGTTGAGCATTTTATCATGTGTCTGTAGTCCATTTGTATGTCTTTCTTTGAGAAATATTATTTAGCTCCTTTGCTCATTTTTAAAATTGGGTTACTTGGTTTTTCACTGCTAAGTTGTTTGAATTCCTTGTATATACTGGATATTAATCCCTATTCAGATGAATGGTTTAAAAATAATTTCTCTCATTTTTTAGGTTGTGTTTTTACTTTCTTGATTGTCTCCTTTGCTGTGCATCAGCTTTTTAGTTAGATATAATCCATGTGATTATTATTTTTTTTTCTTTTGTTGCTGTGCTTTTGAGGTCTTATTCATAAAATCTTTGCCCAGTTCTACAAATTGAAGTGTTTCCATTAAGTTTTCTTCTCTAGGAATTTCATAGTTTCATGTCTTATACTTAAGTCTTTAATTTCTTTTTAGTTGATTTTGGTACATGGGGTGAAGTATGGGTCTAGTATCATTCCCCCACATGAGATTTCCAGTTTTCTCAGTGCAACTTNGGGGTTTTTTTTTTTTTTTTTTTTTGGTAGAGTCTTCAGGATTTTCTATGTATAGGATCAGCAAACAGGGACAATTTGACTTCATTTTTTTTCATTTTGGATGCCCTTTACTTCTATCTTTTGCTTGATTGCTCCAGGTAGTACTTCCAGTACTATCTTGAATATGAATGGTGACAGTGGGAATCCTTGTCTTGTTCCTGTTCTTAAAGGAAAGACTTTCAGCTTTTCCCCATTCAGGATGATATTGGCAATGGGTCTGTCATATATGGCTTTCATTGTGTTGAGATTTTCCTTCTATACCTCATTTTCCGAGAGTCTGTCTTTATCATGAAAGGATGTTGAATTTTTTCAATTTTTTTTTCCTGCATCTATTGAGATAATCACATGTTTTTTGTCCTTAGCTTTGTTGATGTGGTTTATCAGATATATTGACTTGTGGATGTTGAACCATCCTTGCATCCTGGGGATGAATCCCATTTGATCATGATATATATATTTTTTGATGTGTTGTTGTATTCTGTTTGCTAATATTTTCTTGAGGATTTCCTCAAGGATGTTGGCCTATAGCTTTCCTTATTTGTTGTATCTTTGCCTGATTTTGGTTTTGGGGTGATGCTGGCCTCATAGAATGAGTTTGGGAGAATGGCTTCTGTTTAAATTTTATGGAATAGTTTGAAAAGAATTGGCATTAAATCTTCTCTAAGGGTTTGATATAATTTACCAGTCAAGCTGGGCCTGGACTTTTCTT
>NW_007727506.1:404984-406201 GCF_000696425.1 Galeopterus variegatus
CTATAGCTTTCCTTATTTGTTGTATCTTTGCCTGATTTTGGTTTTGGGGTGATGCTGGCCTCATAGAATGAGTTTGGGAGAATGGCTTCTGTTTAAATTTTATGGAATAGTTTGAAAAGAATTGGCATTAAATCTTCTCTAAGGGTTTGATATAATTTACCAGTCAAGCTGGGCCTGGACTTTTCTTTGTTGGGAGACTGTTGATTACTGCTTCAATCATGTTGCTTGTTACTGCTCTGTTCAGATTTTCTATTTCTTCTTGGTTCAGTTTTGGTTGTTTGTAGGTATCCAGAAATTTGGTGATTTCCTTCAGAATTTCAATTTTTTTTTTTTTTGGTATATTTAGTTATTCTAAATAGTCTCTAATGATTCTTGTACTTATGTGGTATCAATTTTAATTACTCCTTTTTCATTTCTGATTTTTGTTATTTTGGGTCTTCTCTCCCACTTTTTCAGTTAGTCTAGGAATGGTTCATCTATTTTGTTTATCTTCACAAAAAAACAACTTTTTGTTTCATTGATCTTTTGTATCTTTTTTTGGTTTCTATTTTACTTATTTATGCCATGATCTTAATTCTTTCTGTCTATTAATTTTTGGATCGCATTGTTCTTGTTTTGCTATAACATTAGGTTTTTTTATTTGAAGTCTTTCTATTCTTTGAAATTAGTATTTATGGCAATAAATGTCTTTCATTACTGCTTTTGCAGTATCCCACAGGTTTTGGTACGTTGTGACTTTGTTTTCATTAGTTTCTATACATTTTTTGACTTCCTGTTTAATTTCTTCTTGGACCCATAAGTTGTTCAGGAGCAGGTTGTTTAATGTCCATGTGTTTTTATATTTTACTGGGTTTTTCTTGTTAGTGGTTTCAAGTTTTAATCCATTGTGGTCTGAGAAGATACTTGAAGTGATTTCAATATATATATATATTTAATTTGTTGAGACTTGATTTTTGACCTATTATGTGGNGGAATTTCTCTGAATATGTAGATCACTTTGGGTAATATGAACATTTTCACAATGTTAATTCTTCCAATCAATAAGCATGAAAGATCTTTTTGTGTATTCTTTATATCTTTCAGCAGTGATTTGTAGTTCCTGTTGTAGAGCTCTTACACCTCCATGGCTAAATTGATATATAGGTATTTTATTATGTTGTTTACTATTGCAAGTGGTCTTGCTTTCTTGATTTCTTTTTCTGCTAGTTGGTTGTCAG